>NW_026895540.1:0-163467 GCF_033153095.1 Gastrolobium bilobum | reverse complement strand
CTAATTGGTATCAGAGCAGTTTTGATTCAAGGTGGCTGTGTTTGATGAATTGTTTGTTGTTTGTGCATGGTTGTTGAATGGTTGTTGTTTGATTTGTTGAATTATTACTGTTTGAATATAACTGTGAATTGGTTGTTTGGCTGTAGGTTAGAAATATACTGTTCCGCTGCTGATGTTAGAATATAATTATTGAAAGGTTGTTGGCTGCTTGATATTATGTTATGTGCGTGATGGTACTTGTTGTGTCCGGTGTTTAACATGGTTATGTACACTGCAATGCTAGGGGTGAGCCTGATCAACTCACTGCCACGTATGGTGTGTGTGCACAGTCATGGTGACCTCGGGTACGCTGGTGCTTGAAATGCTAAGTGTGAAATGTTAAATTGCTACTCACATTAGACACTGATTAAGAATTTGACTTTTAGGAATGCCATATGTACAGATTTGATGTGAATATTTTGTGATGTTTTAAGTCATGAATGATAGCATGCCATCTTTAAATAACGATTACTGATACTTATTTATTTTATTCATGACGTGTTCTTGTGTGCGTTTATTATATTGCTGGATAATAGAAACAATTATTCTTTTCCCTAATTCCGTCAGGCTCCATAACTAAATAGTATACCGGTGATATAAATTTGATCATATATGAAGTTGACTAGTACTAAGAAGACTTGTTGTTTGACCTTAAAAACCGTATGGAGACAGATTCGTGTAGGGATAGCTCATTTATTTAAATAGATCCAGTTAATGCCCTTAGAAAGTAGAGTTGGAACTAATTAAGGCTTAGACATATGGGTCTGTTGTTTTTACAAATCTCCTAATGGTGAATTGGCACTAGACATCATCCTTGAGAAAGAAGTTGTTAACCAAAGTGGTGATGTGTAGGGTAGAGTACCTGACTCATGTCTCTGTGTACTTCTTGTGAGTGATACTTGTTATTTTAATTCATACATGTTGGATTACTCTTGCCTGATTTTGATCACTGTTAGATCGCATATGGTTTATTGTCTCTGATAATAGTAACAGATTTTATGTGGTGATTGTTTGAATTTATCAGTTTAGATTTTTAACATTGTATTGGAACTGAATGTATAACTTATGAAAGGTTAGCTGAATTGAATTTAGAACATAGTGGACTGAACAGGTAAATTGTGATTAAATGGAGTTGCACATTATTTGGCTTGTCTCAAATGTGTTGGCAAATTGACATTGTGTTAAAATTTATATTCGAGTAAGCATCAGAAGGTTCTAACTGGATTCTATGAATTTTGTTAACCATGTATGGGTGTGAATGATCTGCACTAATGATACGATTGGATTAAGTAGGGATGTTAGAAAGTAACTGTCTATGAACTTTGACTGTTGTGAGCTCCTACCTGTTAATTTCATGGAAATTATGGATTTGAAAATGTGATGTTGTTGTTGTGCATGGGATTTTAAGTTGGTTTGTTTTATGGGCACTATAATATCCATTTGGTTAAATCAGTTCGATACTTATGATGAATAATTACATTTAAAATAGTTGACCACTTGGTCACGTGTAAATTTTTAGCTATTTGATTTTTATCTTCTTGCTGCGTGAATTACAACTGAATCTATTGGACATTGCATTATGTCTGATCCGTGATCGAATCTGCTTTATGTACGTGCTGTTAAAATAGCACTTGAATTATTCTTGGTCTCCTTTGATTAGTCAAAGTAAAATGAGAGAAAGCATATTTTAACCAAATACCATATGCCTGGCATGTATGCTGTTCGAAACTATTTTGTACATTTTGGTTTATGTTATAACGCAAACAACTAAGTGATGTTCATTGTTTCTCATTGTACTGCGCCATATTAGATTCCCAAAAGAACACTATATTTTGCCATGAATATTAACCCTTAACTTGCATCTATTCACTCTATGCTTTGATTAAATGAGTAACAGAAAACAGTAGATCTATGACCTCCTGGTTCTATATTAAATTCTGGAATAAAGTACTCTTTTGATTTAGTTGCATATGTGCTCCAACTTCTAAATCTAAAATGAATATGAATCTCTTTTACCTTCTGTCCATATCTGTTAAGAACTGCTAAATTTTTTATACATGTCCTTCAGATTAAAGGTAATCCAAACCCTTTTGTTATACCTATATGTTTTTGAACGTCTAATATAAGAACTGAGTGTATGATGTGAGCCTTGAACTTAGCTTGAACATTCTGATCTTGGTTAACTGCTGTGTAATCAAAATAATATTTAACCTGTGAATAAAATACGCTGCTGTAGATTCTATGTTTAAAAAGTTTGCTAATTATTTTGTGTACTTCATGATATATTATTGCTATGTTCTCATTGAATAGGTGTATTGTTGCTTGGAAGAATGTGATTAATTATTTTCTTAAGGAACTTGAGAATTGATGTTTTTCTTGCATAAGGTCTTATACTGTAATTTCTAATTGTCCCGTTTAAATGCAGAATGAACTGTAATTGAAATTTTGAATATAATTAATTGTGAACGTGATTTATGAAGGCTTGGTCTGTTTTGGTGGTTATGCGTGATAGCTGTGTGAGATTGAAAAATGTATCAATGATTGGAAAGTCATATCATGGTTAATGGATCCTCTGATCAGTGGAGTCAATTACATCCGAGGTACCTAGGACAGCGGAAAGCTCGAGGAAGTTTTCCTCATATGGGTGTTTTGACGAGCTGCATGAGGGGTACCACTTAACATGATATGTCGGTAAGGCGGGATAGAAATTGTTTGATTTTATAAGGACTCCGTTTATTTGAAATTTAGAATGTAATGTACTCTGTTCTACTTACTTGATTTCCTGTAGGATAATGGAAACAAAATTGTGTAGGTGATATTGTTAATTGATGGTATTTCACTTTAACCGAACCCCGACATTTTTAGGAAATTTGATTTAGGCCACTGACTTGTTAAATTGCCTTGATATGAAAACCTTTAAATGATGATCAGTTCAATAGTAGTAGAGTGTGACCTGAAGGGTGAGTAATAATATAGTGATCGTGAGGAGCCATCTGTCTGTTGTTATGTTCTATGTCATGTGTTGCAATTTTGTTTTGTTAGGAGTAAGTTTAGAAAAGTCTATTTCCTTTCATGTGAATAAAAACTTGACTATATATATATGTTATGAGGATCCTGGTCAGTGATCATGGTATGTAGGCCGCCTATGACTTGGCTCTAGGGGCTGTATCAAGCAGAGGTAGTGTTGAGTGTCTATGGCTCGACCCTGGAAGTCACACCGGTGTAACCGTCTACGGCTTTGACCCTGGGGTTACACAAAGATGATTTGATGATACTATGTTTATGCTGCGTGTCGTATTAACCGAAATAATGCTCGATGACTGTTTAGATGTGCATCTGAATGTAACATAATGTAGGGTAGGAATGAGTTCGTATTAGAGGTTTGAAATAAGCAGTTTTGGAATGGTAAGACGAAGTTTGGGGACAAACTTCAAAACAAGATGGGGAGAGTGTAACATCCCACGTAATTAGGAAAATACACAAAATACCTTAAGAATAAGAATGCACGTGTGGAAAATTAAATTTGATATATATATATATATAGATATATATATATATATATATATGTATTGTTTGTTGGCTTTCGAATTTATTGAGAACTAGTATAGGATTAAAACTAAGATTAGGGAATTATTGAATTATAGTATCAAGTGAGGATTTATTTTAGGCATAAGAAACATTAATTATAAAGTATAGGAATGCATAATTGTATCATAGAAAATAAAAGAAAATATGATGTTACCTTAGTAATCCATCTAGTCAGCCTTTGATTGGTAGCTGTCCATTTTTGGCAAAATACTATCCTTACTCCCCATCTATGTGCGCTAGAATAGACAAAATGCATCCAAAAATTCTGATCAAGTTCCCTTTTAAAAGTCACAAGGCAAACATTTCATCTCTCCTCACATGCGCTTGGAAGAAGCATAAAGGGCTGACGTTGCTTGCTGAAATCTCCTTTACTTTTCAGCCTTATTTCACTAAAATGGCCACAAAGCGTTATCCACTGTATATCCTTCCACCTTGTGCGCATTGGGTATCGTTTCTGATCAGAAAATTCTGATCAAAGTCTTATTCTTATGACACATAAGGGTTGCTTGTAAGACTAACTATAAACCTCACTTTATTTCATGCATCCAATGGTTGATAAGTGGTCAGCCTTGCATGCAATTTTATTGGCTCAAACATGTCACACCTCATCCCCATTTGTGCGCTCCAAATGGGGGAAGTCTTCAGTTTTTCTGAGGACACTTCACCAATTTAAAACAACACTTAAATCCCCAACTTCATTTCCTCCTCATTCAAGCGCTGATGATGTTAGCAGCCAAGCCAAGCTATTCTATTCTTTTTCCACACTAAAACCGTGAACTTGTGAACATCAAGTAAAGGATTTCAAATCACCCTCTTGTCTCGCCAAGAGAACCCGAGACCCTCACCAGAGAACCCAGCCATTATCACTCATATGGTTTCCTTGAACCGTGACACTAGTAGAGGAAAAACTCTATAGAAACAAATTCATCTCTCTATCATTCTTAACTCCCATCGTGAACTTAGGAGGCAACTTCCATCAAGCACCGTTTCTTGCATATCTCTCGGCCTAAGCTCATCCTTTAAGGGGGTAAAATAAATTTCCTTCTTCTTTGATTTTCCTTTTGGCGTAGGGGTTAATGGAGTTGACCTTTGCATGTAGGCTTTTAAAGCTAGGAAACTCTTCCCAGTCTGGTGCGCACAACCTTCATTGGAGGAGCTGAATTACTACTCTTTGTCCAACTCGATTTTCCCTTGTATTTCCGTCAAGAGGTAGGTTAAAAATCTCCACTGCTCTATACCGAAATGTGGAATGTCTTGGGATGTAGTTTTTACCTATTTTTGGTTCTATAGTTTCGTATGGGAAGACAAATAAAATGTTAGTCATCATCTTATTAGTTTTATGGAGGTTTTAATCACTAAATGCATGCAGCCTTAGCTAGAATTATTTGTTAAAGCCTAATATGAACTAAGTTACATTTAGATAAATAAAAAAATGCTCTCTGTTTCGCTGAACAACTTACTAGACAGCATGTTGTTTTTATTTTCTGAGATGACGCTGCTGTTTGATGATCCACTGTCCACTGTTTTGCTGTAAAAATTATGGACAGCATGCTTAGTTTTAGCGCACCATAATGGGAATGGTATTAGGAGAAATCAGAATGTTGTAGGAATTAAAGCATGGAGAAAACCGTATAGTATGCATGTGGAACTTAGGAAAATTATGGAATATAGTGCTGTATAAATTTAATGACAAATTTATATGAAGGCAGAAAACGTTTCTCTTAAGAAAAGTTCAAAACTGATTCTGTTTTGGGATGTATTACGTTGGAAAAAATATATTAGGAAGTCAGAATATGGTAGGGAAAGAAATAAGGTAAAACAGTGTGGGAAATTAATGATAAAAGAAACATAAATGTGTGAAGTGTTTGGAAGTTCCCTTAGAATAGGATTCTGACTTGTATACTTATGTTTAGGTGCGCAATATTCTTGAAACGTTGGGCCTATACACTGCTGTTTGGTTAGTACTTAAAAGCACCAAGGTATGTGTAGGCGGTATTACCTAATGTGACTATTGGCTAGTGTATGGAATTGTGATGTGTTGCTCACATTTGTTCTATGTATGTTATGATGATGATGAGCCAATGGTAAGAATATGAAAGGATGATATGATATATGCATGCATTTTACATCATAATACATTTTTCTTGTGGGGTGCGATTGCATAACATGGCATGTATACGTGATTCATGACATCTTGAATATATATATATTTGTATTGAGGACATGTGACTGAGCATGCATCATATAGGCATGCCTGGTACCAGGAGAGGGGACACTTGGCTTCAGTCCGCATAGGTTCCACAGTGGGATTCACCTTCATGGGAGCCATTAGGAATACCCACTGTGATGCTACGCGCACGACGGTGCTATGAGCGTAAAGGAAAAAGGGCGTTATATACGCGTTATGATATATGATGAAAAGGATTAAATGTTTGAAGTGACTATTTATGATTTTGTGCCTAGTTAATATTGTTGCATTATGGTTTTGTTGCCACACTACTGGGATTTTCTCTCACCCCTTTGGGGCTGCTATTTTTACAAAATGGCAGGAGGACGTAAAAGCTTTTGAGGACTTGGATATTTGCTGTTGGCTTCTACTGTTTGGGCATGCTGCTATTGATGTGATATTTTATGGATGACTGTATGAAATTGAGAAGCTTGTATTACTGTGAACTATGATTTTATTATTGCATTACGATTTTATGACCAGCAAGTATTTTGGAAACAGATGTTGAAACGTTTGCGAAAAGGATTTTGACATGTTATCTAAATGCTGAGTTTTGAAAAGTCTTTGCGAGCACTTTGTAAGTTGTCGTACTGGGGCTACGGACCTCCGATTTTCTTATAATTTATATGCACGCGTAGCCCCAGGTGTCTAGTTTCATTATATATAAACCTTGCAAAGAAATTCTGAAAGATAGATTTATTATGAATTTTACCAGCCAGGACATTTGGGATATTTCCACTATTTTATCTCTTATTTTACGAGTTATGTTTCGAGGGGAAAACGAACTCCAAATCACTATTATTTTATATGAACGTGAAGCCCCAGATGTCTAGTTTCCAGATTAGAAAGAATATATTTTTGAATCGTTGAACTGGATTTTATACGAATTTTTAAAGACAGCATGGTCTATCAGGAAATTTATATTTTTAATAAGTTTAAGAAATTGTGTACTCTGATTTTTGTAATTAACCAGATCCCCTCTTTAGTTTTAATTGGCAATGTAAAAGCGAAATTTTTTTCAGTCTCTAAAATACTATTAAAGAACTCTCATTCCTCTTAGCAAACAACTCTCTTGGAGGCCTGCAAGAGAGGGTTTTACAATGGCTCACAAGTTTTCATATTCCTATGGCTCCCTTGACTCCAACAGGTACTGGGTACAGGGCCTTCAAGTGAACGAGGTGGTCCCTTATTCCTTAGGCAACTGGCAGCGTTGTTTCCACAACACTACCTTCCCCCTCTGATTAAGCTATCTGAAATCCCTTCCTTATGGAAGTTCCTTTCTCAATATGTGTTCAATTTCCATTGATACACAATGAATATAACTCACATAACTAGAGAAATACAAAAGCTTAAATACAAAAGTTTGAAAATAAGTCTTTAAGAACTTTGTAGTTTTTCTGGTCCACAGATAGTTTAGCTCATGGCTATTAGCTTAAACATAATTATTCCAAACTGAAGTCCCATAGACCCGAGATTCAGTTTAGAGATAACGAATGGAAAGGAGAGAAATAACACTTGTATTTAAATGAAAATAACTTGATTACAACGAAATGAAAAGTGGAGAATATGGTTGTTGCTCGTGAGGAGTCTCAAGTGAGTGATACAGAATGAAGAAAAAGTGTTGTCACTTAACTAAAGTTAAAACTGTTGGACAAATGACTTCAATACTCAAGAGGGGGGTGAATTGAGTTTTACAAAATCTTTTCGCAAAGTTCCTCCTTTGATATTTTAAAGACTATTTCTTCAATAAAGTGATTTAATAAGGAAAAATCTAAGTGTGAGAGCAAGTGTAGAGATTAACAAAGTGAGCAAGCGAATGGATAAAGACAATCTAAAAATGCAATTTCAATACTTAAGTAAAGAGGTAAAGGTTAGAGAGATTGCAAACTAGATGTATCCTGGTTCGGTCACCACCACCGTGACCTATGTCCAGACTGAAGCCGCTCGATCAATTCTTTTCACTAACTATCAAGCTTGAGGGTGCTTGACAAACCTCTACAACCTCCTCACAATTTTTCACTCCAAATTTTCTTAGGAGTTTGGTGACCTCTCTAGTATGGGGTTCACTCCCCTCTCAAATCAAGAAGTAAGATTGAGGTGATTAAAAATGGCTAAGTACTCTCAAAATACAGATTGCACAATTTGAAGAACTAATAGATGTATAGCTTCAAATGAAAGATGAGCTCAAGTGTATGCAATGAGTAAAGTAAGTAATCAATGAGCAATAATAGGCTAGAATGAGTAATAAAGGTTCAATAAATGATCTATGGTCGTCCACTGTTCATTACTGCTGCTGTGGGTATTTATAATGACACCTCATTTGAAAACTAGTCGTTTATAGCCATTGTGATCCGTACATATCCGGATATTTATCGGTCTCATACCCAGATATAGTATCCGGATATTGATATCCGGATATTCTCAGTGCAATGTTCGGATATTTCATGGCAGCACCTTTTTGCACGAATTCTGAGTTTCTTGTCTTTCAAAAAGGTTTCTATGACTTGTCATTCATGAAGTTGGTTATGGAAACTGTCTTGAAGTGTTTAAATCATGTAGGTACCTTTTTCAAATCAATTTTGGACAAATCAAACCTTTTATTTTGACATTTCTTTAAAGATGCATTCTTTTGAAATATATGAGTGATGAATGAACTTGAGCTCATGCAATTCTAGAATCCATACACCTTTACATATTTTTCCTAAGTCTTAAATGAATATACCATTTAAGATTTTGGACTTGGATTGATGCTTGAGACTTGATGCTTGCATACTTTCATATTTTCTTGAGTTTCTTTTGGATGTTGCTTCGTCCTTGAGCATTCCTCTTTGAGTTCGTTTGTTATCATCAAAACTATGTTGAAGTGGAATCATCAAGTGTATGTACGTTGCAACCACATCATCACTTTGATTCATCAATCTCCCCCATTTTGATGATGACAAACTTTAAATTGAGAAAGAGAGTTAGTGTTGCATAAATTTATTCATTTGAAATACAATACTCCCCCTTAGTTCATGGTATAGGTTATTTCAATGATTAATTTTCAATATCTCCCCCTATTTACCTTGCAACGTGACTAATTGAATGTTTCTCAATTTAGTATATCTTTCTCCCATTTTGGCAATATCAAAAAGAAGCTAGTAATACCCAAGTGGGGTGGCTCAGTTGGTAGCATGGGGACTGAGTGGTGGGAGAGAACCTCGGTTCGAATCCCACCAACACCATCTGGGGAGGGGCATAAGTACCGTAATCCTTGGACTCGCACCCGAACTCTGGATTAGTCCCATAGGCGGCTCAAAGAGTCGAACCCGTGGGGATACCAGAGGGTTCTGATTCGCCTCAAAGAGGTAATTAGGATCAGTTTCCAAAAAAAAAAAAAGCTAGTAATCTAATAGAGAAAATATAAAGGAGTATGCAATAATAGTGCGATCAAAGCGCAAGGAAAAACGATGCATAATATAAGCAAAAAGTGGTACATACATAAAAAGATACATTTAGTACTCAAACATTACATCAACCAAAAAGGAGTACAAGCATCTCAAAAAGCATAGTCGATCTATGGTATTCGGATATGGATATTCGGATATGGTATCCAGATATTGATATCTGGATATTATATCCGGATATTAATATTCGGATATTCAATTTTGAATATCCGGATATTTCCATATAGATACGAAAATGACCAGAAAAGGCACTTTTAATTCAATCAAACATGTCAAATGGCATACATTTCACAGCAAGAAGTTAAGAGGCATATATGACAACTATATTTGGCTATGAGGTATGAAAAGAAAAGTACTAATGCAACAAAAATCAAGGTATGTTTTGCAAGGTTGACATTTTATTGAAGCTAAGAAAGTACCCATGCATGATTACAAATATGATGGATCAAGTAAGCCGATTTCTCTTTTCAAATTGTAAAACACATCTTTTGGGAGAGGTTTGGTAAAAATGTCAGCCAATTGTTTTGAGAATTCCACAAATTCCAAAATACAATCACCGTTTTGCACATGATCTCGTATAAAATGATGTCTAATATCAATATGTTTAGTCCTTGAGTGCATTATGGGATTCTAGGTGAGATTGATGGCACTAGTTTTATCACATCTAATGGGGATGTGATCAAGTTCAACCCCAAAATCTTTTAGTTGTTGTTTCATCCATACGATTTGTGCACAACAACTACCGGCCGCCACATATTTCGCTTCGGCCGTGGAAAATGCTACACTATTTTTTTCTTGTTATGCCAAGAAACTAGTGAGCAACCAAGAAAGTGGCAAGTGCCACTAGTGCTTTTCCTATCCAATTTGCAACCCGCAAAGTCGGAATCAGAATATCCAACTAGTTCACATGATGCACCTTTAGGGTACCGCAATCCCATTTGTGAAGTGCCTACGAGATATCTCATAATTCTTTCTATGGAACTTAAGTGTGATTCTTTAGGATTAGCTTGAAATCTAGCACACATGCACACACTAAACATAATATCGGGCCTACTTGCGGTTAAATAAAGAAGTGAGTCGATCATACCTCGATATTTAGTAATTTCTATGGATTTACCTCCTTCATCCTTGTCTAAAGAACAAGATGTACCCATGGGAGTATCAATGGCCTTGGAGTTGTCAATTCCAAATTTTTTGAGTAACTCCTTGCAATATTTAGCTTGATTGATGAATATCTCATCCTTTTGTTGCTTTATTTAAAGACCAAAAAAGAAGTTTAGCTCTCCCATCATAGACATCTCAAATTCGCTTTGCATAAGATTAGCAAACTCTTCACAAAGATTAACGTTAGTGGCACCAAAGAAAATATCATCAACATAAATTTGTGCAAATAATAGATGATCATCTTTCTTCTTTATAAAAAGAGTTGTGTCCACTTTTCCTCTTGAAAAAACTTTTTTCTAAAAGAAATTTGCTTAATCTTTCATACCAAGCTCTTGGAACTTGTTTTAAATCATATAAAGCCTTTTTAATTTTAAAGACATGGTTAGGTAAATCATGATCTTCAAAACTGGGAGGTTGATCAACATATACTTTGTAAGAACCCGCACCGTTAATTAAGGAAGCTAATTAATTAATTATGTGAAATTAGGAAATAATTCCATAATTGACCCTAATAATTATCATGAGACTTAAATAAATGTAGTAAGTGATTGAGAATGCTGAAAGTCACTTTTCTGACAAAAAGTACAGATACCGGTTCTGCTAGTCGGTATAAATGCGTACCGAAAAAGTATCCCAGAAAATTACAATAAGTGCATGATAATTCCTAGAATAATATATAGGACTTTTAAAACAAGTTTCAAGTTAAAATAATGAGAACTGGTGCCAGAAACTGATACTGGCTATGAAAAGCGCGTAACGGAAAGGTGCTCCGAAAAATATTATAAAAATATGATAATTCTTGTAAAATTAAGTAGGTTAAGAATCCTGAGTTTGGGATTAAAATGCTAAGCGTAGCAATTAAAGTTAATACTGTGTGTTTAATTCATAAGTGGCCTATATAAGGCCATGACACATGATCCTAGGTCATTTTTATGACTTGATACGTGAGAAATGCTGAGTTACAACCAGCCACCTTGCCACCACCTCTCCTCCACCTCTTGTGAGCCAAGTTGTCACCTTTCTTCTTGATTTCTTCTTCTAAACACTTGGTGTGAGTGAGAATCATCATGGGGAGTGAGTTGTGACCTTGTTGTGGAGTGGAGTTTCTATTTTAAAGGGGTTCTTTGGGATGTGTTCTAAGTTTCCTTGGTTGGAGTCTTGTTCTTGGCTTGTGAAGCTTCAAGAAGCTTCCTTTGTGTAGAAAGGGCCAAGCTTTGGTTGGCATTTTCGTTTTCTTTGCAAGTCAGATTGTAAGAGTGGAAGTGTTAGCTCCAAGAGCACCTTCTTGCTTTGTTTTGAGCTTGGGTAAGTGTCACCAACCTTGATCATGAGTTTAATGGGTTAAAGTTGATGTCTTGGAATGTTTAATGAGTTAAACAAGTAACCAACTGTTGTATGAACCTAAAACATAATAAAAATGCATGCTTTGACGTTTTAAAGTGTTAAAAATGGTACCTTGGATGGATATCTTCGCGAATGCAGAAGCTGCTGTCTGTCACGAAATATTCGAATATGTGTATCCGGATATTGATATCCGGATATGTGGTCCTTTGATATCCGAATATGGATATCCGGATATGATATCCGGATATTGATATCAGGATATGTCCCCGACAAATATCCGGATATTCTGGGATTTTAGAGAACAGTAGCTGCACTGTTCATGCAGTAGGCTATTGGGGGTTTGTGAACCCTAGATTGATGAAGTTGAACTTCTGTAATAATTGAACTAAGTCAGAATCAAGTGATTAAGGGCTTGTGGCTTTGTGTGAAGCCTTAAGATGTAAAACGTAAAGTAAAGGCGTTGTCTTTATATTGTATGCTTGTAGAGTATGAGTATTGATATATTATTGAAACATAACAGATTGTGAATCTGCTGTGTTTTGGGCTTTGATCTTGTGTGGACTCTGGGTTTGGATAGCTAGCTTACAAGGTAAGCTTTCGTGTCCTCGGATTAGTCTGTTGTTTGTTCCACCGACCTCCAAGGGAGGGTGGTTTATATTCATGGGATGCTTTTATGAAAATGTTATATGCATGATATATACCTGAGATATGTGAATATGATGTTGTTACTTACACAATCAGACAGCGACTCTAGCGTGTAAGGCATGTAGTGTGTGAATATGATGTCGTTACTTACACAATCAGACAGCGACTCTGGTGTATAAGGCATAAGGTTGCGACTCTTATTTTAGATGGGTCGCAGACGTGCATAATCCCTATCCTATTCCATGGCCAGTCGAACCGCATTTACATACATCACATGATTAATGAGTTGTAGTATTAGCTTGTCGAGTAAGAGATTATATTGTCATGATATAAATGCCTTAACATGAACATGCATTGAATTTACTACTTTTGAACTTATATTATACTTGTAAGTGAGCTTGGGGCGGAAGAGTCCTTGAGGACCCTGTTGGGTGGTTTGCTGATGGTGGAAAAATATAAGTTCTGATAGGGGACGTTCCTCTGTTCTTGCAGAACACAGATTCGTCCCTTAGTTCCAACCTAACTGCGCAAGTGCACGCATCAAGTAATAAAAGGAGTATTAATGCCCAAATTATCGTTCTCACGAGGATAGAGTGCTAATTATTGTTTTATCACTGTTTATGAAGAATGAAAATGAGAAGAAAAGTTAGTAAATGAACTGTCTGGTCAAACGTTCCCTACTGTC
The DNA here is from genome assembly GCF_033153095.1 of Gastrolobium bilobum. Lineage (NCBI taxonomy): Eukaryota > Viridiplantae > Streptophyta > Magnoliopsida > Fabales > Fabaceae > Gastrolobium > Gastrolobium bilobum. The sequence goes on along the minus strand of NW_026895540.1, from coordinate 150,329 downwards.
TTGACAACGTTCCTCAGGAACAGTAGGTTCAATCTGATGGCAAACAGTTGCTTGCTGCGTTTATGTATGTGATCCTTCCTGTTTAGAAAAAGGTGAGATAATAATCATTGGAGTTTTTATAAGTACTAAATAAAATAAAAACTACTAAAACAGAAATAACTATAATCAAGAGACAACAGGGTGGTGGTTAAAATAGTTTAACAGAAGGAACAGATTCACTGCTTCACTCTTAAAGGGGATGTTTTCTCTGCTCAAAACTTAGCACCTTTTGGCTTTGTCCCAGTTTCTTTGCCTGCCAACTCTGATTCCTCAGCTCATGGTCTAGATGGCTCACAAGTTTCCATATTCCTATGGCTCTCTTGACTCTAACAGGTACTTAGTTCAGAACCTTAAAATGGACGAGTTGGCCCCTTATTCCTAAGGTGACCAGTAGCGTTTTTGCCATGACATTTACCTTCCCCCAATGGCTAAGCTGTCTGAAATCCCTTCCTTATGGAAGTTCCTTTCTCAGTATGTACCCAATTTCCATTGGCGCACAATGAATATAGCTTACTTAGCCAAAGAAATACAAAAAGCTTCGGTCAAGAGTTTTGAAAACAGTTCTTTAAGAGTTTCACAGCTTACCCGTTCCACAGATAGTTCAGCTCATGGCTGATAGTTTAAACATAATTATTCTCAACTGAGATCACATAGACCCGAGATTCAGTCAAGAGATAACAATTGGAACGAAGAGAAAAACACTTATATTAATTTAAAAGACAGTTTACAAAAAGAAACAGAAAATGGAGAAAGATGGGTATTTGCTCGTGAGGAGTCCTTATGGTTGTTTACAGAGAAGAGAAGAGGGGTTGTCACTTAACTATAGTTACAACTTAAAATTAAACTAAGTTACTAACTACTACTAAGTGATCTCTTCCTTTCGGACTGTAAACCCTCCAGGATTCGATGATGTTTTTGTGTGAGGGTGGTCCTATTTATAGCTGGAAGAGGAGTGGCAAGACGTAATTCCTTTGGAGCTAGTTTCTTTGAATGAGGGGACGGGACTGTGGCAGCAGAGTGTGAAGCTTGCGTGTATTGCTGGATGGAACAAGATTTGGTGATGATTAGTCGTTGTTTGCAGAACTTCCCATGCTTTGCCTTTGTTTTCAGCCAATGAGAACTCTTGATTCTCTGCTCTTCACGTTTCCAGCTGCTCAGTTGGTGGACCACCTTGCTTTTTAGAAGTCTTTAACTCCACAGTACCTGCAAAGTGTACAAAAGCATTAAATGAATGGAGCAGGTGCATTAAATGCGTCTCAGTCTGTTCCCCTTTTAATATATTTTAAAGGAATACGTTACCATCTGTTCCCCCACTGTGTTTTTGTCACAAATGTGTAAAAGAAGTGATTTTCATGCTGAAGTTGCTCATCAGATGAGGGAACGTATGGTATTTTGCCATCAAAATGGGCTTAGATGGGAACGAATTTACGTCCCATCAAACACCCCAAAACTAAACTGTTGGTTGTCCTCAAACAACTCAGAAATATTGTATTGGTCTACCCAATTTAAAAGAATAGCATAACAGAAAGGAATTTGAGCCAGTGAGCAACCATGAACTTTTCAGAAAATGAACTACTCTCCATAGTAGACAGTAAGAGAATTTTGTCCCCAGATAAGAGAAGGTTGTGATCTTTTGTCTCACTGTCACTCATGGGTTGGTGTTTGCTCTGTCCATTCCTTGATGTGATTCTTCAGAACTTGCCTTTCTGCTGCGTTCCTATGAAGTACAGTTGTCTTCCGTTCCAAGGATTCTTTGATGGGTAAGTGTATGGAAATGTGGAAGAAGTGGTGGTCTGATTTGTGGGATCAAGGAACGTTTAGCTTTTGTGCCTTTGAACTTGGACTTTTTCTGTTTTGAGGGAACACCTTTTCTTGAACCTTTTTCCCCCTTTGGAGGAAGGTTTTCTGGTTTTTTCTTGAATTCTTTTTGAATGGTTGTTCCCCTTTTTTCTTTGTTTTTCTTCTGTCCTTTTTTTTGTTCATTGTTGAGTACGTTCCTTGTTCTTTCTGATTGACCAGATGGTGTATGATAGAGGTGAGGTGAGTGTGTGATTCTGTTTTGATCCTTGATAGCAGAATTCATCTGTCTTCAGCAGTACTTACAGCATTAAGGCAAGCTGAGAAATTTCATTGTGGTTACACCTCAGGAACGCTCTCAGAAGTAGGTGTTTGGCATTTTTCCGTTCCTTACCAGTTTGAGTTCACACAAATCAACTTCTTTCAAAAATTTGAGGATTAAATTCCCTGCACTGTTTCTATTTTCAAGTACTTAGAGAAAGAACAAGCATGATTAGTCAGTGACTTTGTGTTTCATGTATGTTAGTTAATCCAAAAGAATTGGGCAATCTTAATACTATAACTAAAATGCATGCATATACCAAATAGTTTGATCAAAAAAAGGTTTTTTCTATTTCAAAAAGATTAATTACAAGGGAACAGAAAGAAACTAAATTAAAAACATAATTGAAAACAAACTAAGCTAAGATAAATAGGAGGGTTTCTCCTTTTCATTGGGTAGGTCTTCTGTCCCAAGGGTTCCTCTTTGCAGCTTCAGCTTCTTTGGCTTCATTAACTTCCTCCTGGGTTAATGGTCTCCTCCTGAGCAAGTCTTGCAATCTGCGGACTTCATTTACAGGGAGCCATTTTTCAGCATCCTTCAGTAGATCGCTGATGATTGCAACCAGGGAGTTGATGGTGGACCTCATCATGGTTCTGCCAATGGGAAAATGGATGACTTGTTTTTCAACATCCAACAATCTCATTTCCAACTCATAGATTCTCCTCTCCAGGTACGTTCCAAAGGCCCTGATGGCTTCTTTGGTTTCCTTACGTTCTTCAGCTTGTTTGGAGACGAGCCTGTTGAGTAAGAGCTCTGCTGTGTGGTTGCGCAGAGAGTTGGAAAGGATTAGGGAGTTAGCTGCTTTAGCAATTTCTCCTTAGACTGCTTGGAGTGTTGATTCATAGGATGCAGCACTGGCTTCCTTGATGGCTGCTTTTATGGTGCTGAGCTGTTGTTCTCCCCCCTCCTTCTGCTATTGTTGGAAGGTGTTGAAGGCAGATGAGAGCTGTGCCAGCCCGTGCCTTTGAGCTTTCAGCTCTTCATTAGTGCTTGTCATATCAGGTTGGGGAACAGACTTATTGGCTGGCAACCGTTTTTCTAATTTCTCCCCCAACATTTCAAAGATCTTAGCAATCCCAATTTGGGATCTTTTCCTGGCTGAGATGGGGATTGCTGTTGTGAGGGAGGAGGGTGGTTGCCTCTTCTGCTGGATGTTGCCAGTAGCAGAAGGTATGACAGGTGTTGGGTTGGGCTCATCCACTGGTGGTCTGGATGAGGAGGGCATGGCTTCAGCTTGTTCCTCCATTAGTGGAGGAATTGCCATCCCTTCTTCTTCTGCCAAAGCTCTGGCAAGAGCTTCATCCCCAGATGTATCGGGACGGATGACAGGGTATGACAGAGGACCTCCCAGATTGATCTGCCTGGGGCCTGTTGTCTTTGCTTTCTTCTTAGGGGGTTCTATGAGAATCCCATTTCCTTTGTCATTTTTCTTCTGTGGCTGAGCCTCTTGCTCAGCCACTGATGTCTCTGCAGCAGATGCTACTTCTTTTTCTTTCTGTCCCTCTCCTTGTTGTTGTCTAGGAGAGGGTTATAGGTGATTTGTTGTGGTGGAGAGTGAGCAGGTTGTGGCGATGAAATGTCAGAAAATGTAGAGTCTGAGCTGCTTGGGGACGTCTCATTGGCAGCTGGTTTGGGTGCTGACATTCTGCCAGCCTTCAGCCTTCAGCCTTTCTCTGTGCACTGGGTGCATGTTATACGACTTGATAGTATGGATATCTCTGTGCAGCTTATGTGCCCGGAGTGTATGGCTATCTCCATGCGGATTATGTTCCCGGAGACTATTGTTATCTTATATGAGTAATATGAGACGAGGAAGTATCCTGCATTGATGGGACTGCTAGTATAGTTGAGGTGTTTTATATAAATGCACAAATAAGAAACATTTGGGGATGCTCCTGGAACAGGGGCAGCTGGTGGTAGGTTACCTATTATTGCATGGATCATAAGGGTAGATTCTCTGATCGATGGGTCATTTACATCTGGGGCCCTTAGGACAACAAGAGCTCGAGGGGTTTAACCTAGGGATGTTTTTACCCACTGTATTGGGAGGATTGTGTCGTGTAAAGAACACAAGATGTGATATCGGGTAACATTAAGTGAACAATAATATATCAAATGGAATATAATATATGAGACGTCATGAGAAAGTATTTTGAGGTATGAGTTCTGAGCACTAGGGGATGTGTGTGTGTACACCGAGTGTGGTGACATGAATTTTGGGTCCCAAGGAAAGTGTGAAGTTTATTGAGGATTCTTGCCCTATGGTAAAGAATAGTAACTTGTTAATATTGATGAATTGAGTGGATGTTATATTAGAAAGGACTAATGAGGAAGAAATGTGCAGTTAAGATGGTGGCCTGATGGCCTTTCATAAGAAGTTAGTTGTGATGGAATTAGGTGAAAATGTTTAATAAGGATCAATAACTTAAATTATGATGATTAAATAAAGGTTGATAACTCGATGGAGTGACTTGGAGCACGATATGTGATACATGCTAAGTGAGAGAGATATATCCTATGGAGATACACGGTATTGATAAATTTTTAGAAAATTGTTTAAGGATGAAAGTAGTTCCAGGTGATAGAACGATTATGTTTGGAGATTACCAATATGAGGAGACTTATATGTGAGGATTACGATGTAGTATTTTGAGTTTAACATCCATGATTAAATGTAAATGATACGGAAATTGCGGTATAAATGAATGAAATATGCGTTGAATCTATAATATTGGTACAAAATGATGAGTAAAAATGGTTAGTTAGTGAAAATCTTAGGCATAAGACCTTTGAGGCAAAAGTCATTGATGGATTTTGTGTTTAGACTTGGAGGCGACTGATTTGATAGATAGACGAACGGTAGGTGAAAATTATTGATCTGACGTTGTAAGTGGAAAAGTTCGTGAATGGAATTGTGGTTGAAGGCCTTAAATGGCTAATCGGAAATATAAACTATTATGAGGGTTGTTAGTTTCATATCACCAAGAGAAAGATATAGTTGTGATTATCTAAAAAGAGGTGAAGACAAGTGACAAAGTAAAATAAAGTATATAAGTATGGAATTTAATGTGACTCGGAATGATAGGATACGACAAAGTGCCATTGAAACTAGAAAGTATGTGCTTGTGTGAAAGCTAAGGAAGCAACGCAATGGTAAGATTAGTAACAGTAATGGAAAAGACTGGTATATTAGTGAAAGGAATGGAATACTAAAGAAAGTGTGAGTTAAAATGTTCAGGAAATGACAGATAAATATACTTGGGGGTTGTCTGATATTGTTGTGCAAGATCTTGGGTCAGATAAAAAGATAAAGATAAAAAGGAAGTGAGGTTAGGTAGGCGAATTTGTAACATAACTAAATTATTACCTATAAATTAGTGAAAGTGCAACCGTGAACCATGGAAAATTTAAAGTATTGTGAATTAAAAGGTCATAGCACCATAATAGACAAGTATTGTTACGGATTGGGGAACTATAGATACTGCAAAAAGGAGGTTATGCATGTGGTAAAAGTAGAATGAGAAGGACGTACCCCTGAGGAGGCTACTTGGGAACGGGAGGATGAGATGCTCCGGCTGTATCCTGAGTTAGCGGACAAGTATGATTTAATTTTGCGGACAAGATTCTAAAAGGTGCGGTGATTATAACACCTCACATTTCTAAATCATAAATTAAGATATTAAATGAGAATTAAAGGGAAGGATTAGTGAAAATCCTGAAAATTAGGCCTAAATACAAAAAAAAGGGCAAAACGGTAAATTAGCCATGCACACAACCCTAGGAAGGAAATTGAGTAGAAGGTCTCAGATGATAAAAATAACCCTGGAAATGGATTCAGAACGAAAAAATTGAGTGGATAGGCAAGTTTCAGAAAATTCAGTGAATAGTGTTTTTACCGGGTAAAAATACCACGGTACGATTGCACCGTAAAATGTACCGATTGAGTTTTGAGCTCTAGGTTTTGAATACAAGTTATAAATGGTTTATAGAACTAGGGAATATGATTTCTGATGAAATTTGACGGAAATTAGTAAGTTTGGAGAAACGTGCCTACGACGCGCGCAAGAGCTTAAAACAGCATTTTCTCCGAACGACTGGAAAACTCCGGATTCATCTGATCAAGTGTAATCAAAGGACATGGTTAATGTAAAAAATTAGAGTTTCTAAATAGGTTGTGAAATTATGAACATTTAGTGGAATCAGAGGGAAATTCAAGTTAGTTTGAAATCGCGTGAGGTGGCGGTGGGGCCCACCTCGCTTAAACCACTTAAGCCACCTAAGCACATGTCCTATTCATCATCTTCTCCTTCCATTCTCTCTGTCCACAAACCGTGACAGCCCCCCCCTTTCATTTTTGTTTTTTTATTTTATCCATAACTTCATCAATTCTTAACCGAATCGGACGATTCTTGTCTTGAAATTCGATGGAAATCATCACCCAGACCCGTTCCACCGATTAGTTTCCCTTGAAACCCTCTCTACTGTGAGAAAAGAGGCATATACAGCCACAAAATTTTTGGGAATTTTGTGATTTTGGGGTTGATTTCTTGAGCCATTGCTTGTGGAATGCTAGGAGGAGCCTTGTGACGTAATTGTGAGTAAGTTTCTTCACCTTTTGATGGTTGATTCATGGATTTGAATTTATGAACCCTAAGCTTGTCTTTGTTGATTTGTGTTGTTAGAGAGCTCAAATGGAAAATGTGTAATAGATGATAATGTCTTAGAATGATGTGTTAGATCTATAAATGCAATGAAAATTATTGGTGAAAAATATGATTTTTAACTTAGGAAAATTTGATGGTGCTATGACTTTGGGTTTTGAAATTGTGTTAGGATTGTGTTGGTGAGTTGTTGTATGATTGAATGATGTTATAATGGGATTGTATGAAGTGTGGAATAGTTAAAAATTGATTGAAAATCCCTTGGAGTACCCTATATTGAATTTCGGCCATTAAGGGAAAAAGAGAGGAATTTATGTTGAAAAATTATTTGGATGATGTGTTGTGTAATGGTATGGTAATTAGATGGGTTGTGGGGTGGTTGGAAGGTTGGAAAACCAATGGAAAAATAATTGGTAGTGTTGAGTGGTTAATTGGACCTAGAGCAAAATATTAGGCAAAACGACGTTTTAATGACGAAAAATAAAAAGTGGCACTTGATATGGCATTTTGGTGACCTAAGGATGCCTAAGAAAATGAGAAAGAAAATTTAGAAAAATAAAATGTAAATTAACACCTTGTTGGCCGAACCTACCTAGTGTGGGGGGTGATTTTTGACGTTTTCGTATTTTGATAGATTTGCCGTGTATTGAAGATTCGTACATGGTTGTTGTAGGTTTCCGTACGTAGATTTGAACCCCGAACCGTGAGTTCGGTGGATTGCCCTTGGTCCTGGACTAAGTGGGATTGAGGTAAGTAATTAGAACCATGCTTGTGTGATTGATGACTTGCATGTGTTGTATGAATTTTAAGTAATCGGGAATGTCCTCTGTGTAGGCATTTCTACTGTATAAAAAACTCGGAGAATATATTATTGGGAACTAAGTGAAGAGGACTAAACAGGTAACTTCTTGGTACTGGGTCTTGATCCCCTTGTGTGTTCAACCATGCCCGTTGAGGGTGATGGTAGGAAGTGTATGTAAGTAATGTAGAATAACATGTTTATGCATTTATTATGTATGTTAGTGGTACACTGGATTTACCGAGTCTCTGGCCAGTAGACAGTTTGCCTTCGGGCGTTGCGGACTTCCACTGGATAGGTCTCTGAGAGGGAGTTCCAGTTGACCCAGGGTCATAGTGTGTGATCTGGATAGGAGCACACTAGGAAGTCTCAGGTGTATATGGATGGAGGGTGCCTCGGTTGGATGTTCTAACAACACGCCTTGGTTGAGACTCGTAGGCTTATATGTCGAGCCATTAAGCAGGACGTTGTGTGGTATTGGTAGCGACCGTTCCAGCTTCTTCATATTTTATATCCCTATGTTCCCCAGTTTCTCTAAATCCCTTGCTATATCCCATTTTCAAGATGTTATTTTATGTTATTTATATGCATCGAAGTGAGCTATTGGGCGGAGTTTTCTCTGGAACCTCTGGGTTACTGAGATATATTCGTATATCTCACCCCATCTTGGGGGCTTTATTTCAGGAGGTAGCAGTGGTGCAGGAGCGGCGGGCAAGAAGCCCGTAGGATGACTAGATGGAGTATTTTATATCTTGTATTTTGACGGCCACTGGGCCTAGGCTAGACTTAGGGCATGAACATTTCATATGTGTGTGGGAGGAGATTCATAGTCATATTTGTTCATGTAATTTTGCCTAAGTCTAGTTGTATTTAGATTATGTCATTTTGAGGTTCTTTATCATGTATTATCTGGAGATTAAAGGTTTAACTGTAATATGTCATGGGAAGCCTTGTAGATTATACATGAGTTGATGTAACTATGAAGTATATGCAATATGATGGAAGGGATTTAGGCCTATTTTAGGATTATGATTATGTGTATGATTAGAAAATGCATGCAATTAGACTTGGATGATTGAAACCTGTTAAGTATTAATAAAGGAAGAAATGTGATACGAATTGTATAATTAATATAAACTGTGATGGGTTGTAAGTGCCCCAAGGCATTGTTGGTCCTTGTGTGTGCCACCCAATGATTATTAGGTACATTTGAGGTTCTTGATCACATTGGAAAATTTGGGGATTTTTGTAAAAATAAAGGAAACTCTGGCGAATTTTCTAGAAATTGACATAATTTAGGCGAACTTCGGGAGAGCATATCATGCCGAAGGCAGGGCTAGTGACTGGAGCGAAGTCGTAACAAGGTAGCCGTACTGGAAGCTGCGGCTGATACACCATTTTGAAGCTTGAGATGTCATCTATCTTGTGGTAAAATTTGATAAAATTCGGGGTTGTATGTCGTCCTGTAGAAGGCAGAGAGTGCATACTGCCCATTTGCTCACTGCACATGTGGCAGTTCTGGACCGGTTTTGGAAAACTTATTCCCGCTTCGTTTCTTAGTCAAATTAGGTGTACGATATATCAAATTGAATATTGAGGTGTCTAGTTTGTTGTATAAAAATTTGAGAGAAATTGGTTGAGTGGATTTTCTGCAGTAATTCATAGAGTGAGGGATATTTGGAGCTGTTTTGAGGTTGGTTGATAGTTTTGCTTGTCCAACTTCAAACGGCGATATCCGGAGCAAACGAGCTCTAAATAACTCGTGTGATAGCTTTCTGGAAAGGTAATTGAGTGTAAAATAACATATCAAAATATGGGAGGCTTGTAGAATGCGGTTTATCCGCAGAAAATTAATGACCGAACCATGTTCGGATAGGTAAAAAAAGTAAAAAGTGAGAAATATGCTAAGTGGGTTTATGGGAACCCCTTAGTGACTTGTGGTAAGTAAAATAAGTTGCAAAAGTAGTTCAAATAATTATTCCGCAAAGAGTTACAGTTATGGTCACAGCTTTTATTTATTACGCTTTTATTGTTTTAAATGCTGGCGTAATAAACGGAAAAAGTTTACTCGCATTTTTATAAATGAATTGTTGTGATTGTAACTGCGCTTAATATGATAATTAATGTTAACAATACCGGTGTACAATGGGCTGTTACAGTAAGTTCCAGTCCGGAGGTTGAATAACAGGGGTAAGGACTAACTTGCTTTTTAATGCTTCAAAAGCTTTCAAACAATCAGAGTTGAATGCAAATTTAACATCTTTTTCAAGAAGATGACATAGAGGTCTAGCTACTTTGGAGAAGTCTTTGATGAATCTTCTGTAGAAACCAGCATGCCCAAGAAATGATCTGAGAGTTTTAACACTGACAGGGGGTGGCATCTTTGCTATAGCTTCTACCTTAGCCTGGTATACTTCTAATCCGTCCCTAGAGATTTTGTGTCTTAAGACAATTCCTTCTTTGACCATAAAGTGGCATTTCTCCCAGTTAAGAACTAAATTAGAAGAGAGGCATCTTTGCAAGACTTCTTCCAAGTTAACCAGACAGTGATCATATGACGTTCCTAAAATTGAGAAGTCATCCATGAAAACTTCAACTCCTTCACCTATTAAGTCAGAAAACATAGAAAACATACACCTTTGGAACGTTGCTGGTGCATTGCACAACCCAAAAGGCATCCTTCTGAAAGCAAATGTTCTGTAAGGGCAAGTGAAAGTGGTCTTTTGTTGATCTTCTGGTGCTAGGGCAATTTGGTTATATCCAGAATAACCATCAAGAAAACAAAAATACTCCTTACTTGCTAGGTGGTCTAACATCTTATCTGTGAAAGGAAATAAAAAGTGATCTTTCCTTATGGAAGCATTGAGTTTTCTGTAGTCCTGGCAAATTCTCCATCCTGTGACTTTTCTGATAGGTATTAGCTCATTTCTCGCGTTTATCTCCACAGTTATGCCTCTTTTTTTGCAAACACATTGGACAGGACTTACCCAATTGTTGTCCGAAATAGGATATATGATTCCTGTATCTAACCACTTGATGACTTCTTTTCTTACCACCTCTTTCATAATAGGATTCAATCTCCTTTCATGTTCTATCGAAAAGCTGTTAGGGTCAGTCAATAATATTTTATGCATACAAAAAGAAGGACTGGTACCTTTAAGATCTGCTATGGTCCAACCAATAGCTCCTTGATACTTTTTCATCTTGCTAATCAGTAGTTCTTCTTGTTCCTTGGTGAGGAGTGAGGAGATGATAATAGGAAGAGTGTTGTCGTTCCCCAAGTATGCATATTTTAAATGTTGGGGAAGCGACTTCAATTCCAGATCAGGAGGCTGCTCTGCAGATGGTCTCTTGACTTGCTTTTCTCTTTCAGTCCTCTGCAAGAGCTCAGGTCTTTTTTCTTGTAGGTAAGGAATCTGTTCCTCCTCTTGAGAACTGTTTTCTTTTTCTGCGCTTCATCATCTTTTTCTGATTCTTCATCATCTGAATTCAAGTTGGTGTGGTTACCTAACACGGTAATCACAAAGCATTCTTCCAAATCTTCTTTTTCATCAAGAAACTTCATTGCCTTCAATACATTGAATTTAATTTCATCATCGTGTACTCTCATGGTGAGTTTCCCTTTCTGTACATTGATGACTGCTCCTCCAGTTGCAAGGAACGGTCTTCCTAAAATGATGGGAACGTCAATATCAACTTCATAATCCAGGATGATGAAATCAGCAGGAAAAATGAACCTGTCTACTTTGACCAACAAATCTTACATTTTTCCCTCAGGCTTGACAATGGATCTATCTGCCATCTGTAGTGTTACAGTTGTGGGTTTCGTTGGTCCAGTAGCTAATTGTTTGAAAACTGAGGAGGGCATTAAATTGATGCTTGCCCCCAAATTACACAAGGCTTTGCCTTGGTAGGTATTTCCTATTACACAAGGAATGTGAAACTTCTAGGATCCTGCAGCTTTGCCCAAATATTTGCAGCTTTCTTGTGTCATGGTCATAGTTTCATATTCTTTTATTCCTCTCTTTTTGGAGAGAACATCTTTCATGAACTTGATATACTTGGGAATTTATTCTAGAGCTTCCACCAAATGTATGTTGATATGAAACTGCTTTAGGATGATCAAAAAATTTTCAAACTGCTTGTCATCATGCTGCTTCTTCGTTCTTTGAGGGAATGGAATTTTAGCTGGTATTTGTCTAGTTGCTTGACTCCTTTCAACTTGGTTTTGCTCACCAGCTAGAGTTCTCTTTTCATGTTCTTGATTTTCTTCACCAGTTGCTTGCCTTGGTTGTTGATGTGCAATACTTGGAGATTCCTCCACTTATTCATCACTTTCCTCTTCAGTATTCATGGTTGTGGTCTTAGGAGTGGTAGAAGTTTGTGTAGCAATTCTTCCACTCCTCAAAGTGGCCGCTTTGATCTGTTCTGGAAGGGATTTTGAGGGAACGTCAGTGTCTCCTGGTGGGTTGATGGGTGTTCTAGTGTTCAGGCTAGCAGCTATCTGTCCCATATGGGACTCAATATTTCTAACAATCACATTGTTCCTAGTAACATATTCCTTGACAACTGATGCGGTGTTCTTCTCTAGGGAACGGAGCACTGTTGGGTCTTCTTTGTGGATCATATACTCCATTTTCCCAACTACTGCTTTGTTTATGTTGTTGCTGCTGATTGTTGTATGGTCTTTGGTTCATGGGTGGCCTCCATTGAGGATTATGGTTCCGATCTTTCTGTTTGGTTCCTCCATAATTTTGATTGTTGTTGCGTCCTGCATATTGATTGTCTCTGGCCTGAGTGAAGTTTCTGTTCCCAAAGTTTTCAGCATAACATACCAAGGTTGTGGATGGGCAGTCTGTTGAATCATGATGATCGCCACATGCTGAGTATGGTTCACTCTCATAATTTGTGAGTTGTAAGACTTTCATTCTTGGTTGTTCCTTGTCAGCTTTCAGATTCTTCACTTCATTTATTAGTGCAGCCAGTTGAGCTTCCATGGCAGTTTACTTGTCCAATTCTAGCATGTATGGCTTCCTCACTGGGCTTATTCTTTCTAGTGGCCATTGAAGACATCTTTTTGTTGTACCTTCTATTATCTCATATCTGGATTCAAGAGTTCCTGTGAAAAAGTATCCTCCTGCAGGAAAATCTAAATGTGATTGAGAAGTATGGTCAATTCCCTTATAAAAAGACTGTAAAATCCTCCATTTTTCCACTCCATGGTTAGGACATTTTCTGATAATGTCCTTATACCTCTCCCATGCTTCATAGAGATTCTCTCCATAAAACATTCTGAAATTAGAGAGCTCTGCTCTAACATCAGCTTGGCGAGACATGGGGAGAAATTTCTCTATAAACTTGTTAGAGAATTCTTCCCATGAGTATATGGATCCTGGGGTAAGGAATTTCATCCAGATTTTGGCTTTTGAGCCCAAAGAGTGAGGGAACAACCTCATCCTCATACTTTCCTCTGTCACACCCTCAATTCTAAAATTATCACAAATATCTTGAAAGTTGTTGAGGTGTGTATAAGGATCTTCTGCAGGAAGTCCCATAAAAAATCCAACCTCCCTAATCATATTAAACATGATAGGTTTAAGCTCAAAGTTGGGAGCTACAACATGAGGGAGGATTACTCTTCTTTCTGGTCTGTTCCTTGAAGGAGCAGGCGGATCTCTGAAGTTCTCTTCAGGAGGAATCTCTTCGTTATTGTTATTATGATCAGCCATTTTTGCTTCAAAAATATTTTCTCTGAGATCTCTTCTTCTCCTGTGAAAAGTGCGTTCAGGTTCAGGATCAAAGAAGAACTAAGGAATTTTAGTGGAGTGGTGATAATCTGTTTCAGATTTTTCACTCATAAACCATAAAACATAAACAGTATGAACAGCAGAGTATATAATAAAGAATTAACAAATGAAATATATACAGAGTATGAACTAAAACAGTATTAAGGACAGAATTTAGTGTAACTATCCACGGCAACGGCACCAAAAACTTGTTGGGTGTGAACTTGTTGGATGCTTAATATATTCTATGAAAGGACGTTCCCTTAATTCAGTTCATCAAGAGAAAACACATTCGTTCTCTTGACTTCAACCCAAGTGCGCAAGTGCACGCATCAAGTAATAAATGAGACTATTAATGCCCAGATTATCGTTCCAACGAGGATAGATCTCTAAATTATACCTTAAACTATTTTATAAAGAATTAAAAATGAAAAGAAAAGACAGTATTTCAACTATTTGGTCGAACGTTCCCTACTATCTTGACAACGTTCCTCAATGATAGTAAGTTCAGTCTGACTTCAAACAACTCCTCGCGTCGTTATATATGAAATCCTTCTTGATGAGAGAAGGAACAACAATATTCATTGGAGATTTGATGTTGTTGTCACAAGATTTAATAAAAAAAATAACAATAGCATAACAATAATTAAGAGACAACAATATGGGTGGATAAAAACAGTTTTTAACACAAGGAACAGATTCACTGTTCCATTCTTAAATAGATATATTCTCAACTCAAGACTTAACCCTTCTGAATTTGTTCAAGTCTTTTCACTGCCAACTCTGATTCCTCAGCTCATGGACTTTAATGGCTCACAAGTTTTCATATTCATATGGCTCTCTTGACTCCAACAGTTACTAAGTTCAGAACCTTCAGTGAACGAGGTGGTTCTTTTTTCCTAAGGCAACCAGTAATGTTGTTTTCACAACACTACCTTCCTTCTCTGATAAAGCTGTCTTAAATCCCTTCCTTATGGAATTTCCTTTCTCAGTATGAGTTTAATTTCCATTGATACGTAATGAATATAGCACACTTAATCACAGAAATACAAAAGCTTCAGTGCAAAAGTTTTGAAAATAGTTCTTTAAGAACTTCGCATCTTTTCCGTTCCACAAATAACTTAGCCTATGGCTATAACAATAAACATGATTATTCCTAACTGAAGTCTCATACACCCGAGATTCAGTTCAGAGATAACAAATGGAAGAGAAGAGAAATAACAACTTATATTGATAAGAAACAATTAGGTTACAATAAAATAAAATGGAGAAGTATGGTTGCTACTCGTGAGGAGTCTCAAATGGTGATATAGAATAGAGGAAGAGTGCTATCACTTAGCTACTGCTAAACTATACAACTGAAAAGTAAAAACTACAAATAAAACTAAGTGATCTCTTCTTAATGAATTCGATGATTTTTTCGTGTTGGAACGTCCTATTTATTGGCAGAAGAGTGGGTGGAAAAACTTGTAATTTCCATTGAATTGTTTTCTTGACTGCATGAAAGAGGCTGTGTGAACAATGCTCATAGGGACACAAGTTGCTGGATGGGACACTTATTGTTGAGATTTGCCTTTTCTTCTGCACTCTCCATGCCTTGCTTTCCTCTTAGCCAATGGGAACTCTTTATTCTCTGCTAGTTTTGTAACGCCTGGCCGCTTCAAGAATCAATGACTATCCCCACATACTAACACGAGACTTTTCAGTGTGCTTTTTCCTCACTCGCACACTTCCCGGGAAAACTTCCCGGGAAAACTTCCCATGAGGTCACTCATCCTAGAATTGCTCCAAGTCAAGCACGCTTAACTACGGAGTTCTTCCGTTCCGAGCTACCGAAAAGTAGATGCATCTTGTTAGTATAGGTAGTACCAATTAATTCTTATAAGTTATCCCAAACTGTGCAGTCTCACACCTGCACAGTCTTTGGAATCCCTATCTTTCGGGTGTCGATTCCATTCATTCATGTAACCCCCTACTGGAAGCCTGTCAGGAGCCGCTCCTTGTCCATGCCTCTTTGCATCGGCGATCACTCCCCGCCTCGTCAGCGCTCGGGATGTTACATGCCCACCAGCTTCCGCCTGGTTCGTCCTCGAACCACACCGTACTGGAAGAGAGGCCCTGCTTTAATACCACTTGTAACGCCTGGCCGCTTCAAGAATCAATGACTATCCCCACATACTAACACGAGACTTTTCAGTGTGCTTTTTCTTCACTCGCACACTTCCCGGGAAAACTTCCCAGGAGGTCGCCCATCCCGGAATTTCTCCAAGTCAAGCACGCTTAACTACGGAGTTCTTCCATTCCGGGCTACCGAAAAGTAGATGCATCTTGTTAGTATAGGTAGTACCAATTAATTCTTATAAGTTATCCCATACTGTGCAGTCTCACACCTGCACAGTCTTTGGAATCCCTCTCTTTCGGGTGTCGATTCGATTCATTCATGCATGTAACCCCCCACTGGAAGCCTGTCAGGAGTCGCTCCTTATCCATGCCTCTTTGTACCGGCGATCACTCCCCGCCCTCATCAGCGCTCGGGATGTTACACTTTGACTTTGAATATTTGACCCTTCTTTCTATGTTTGCACTTTGTTATAGGCTCCTTGTACCATTTGTAACTTGCTGCCTTGCCCTGTAATGTTAGCTTTCATGTTGAGCTATGTGGTACTTCTTGGTGCTTTGTTATCATCAAAACTTCATAAACATAGTCTTCTTGACCTATGGTTCAACACATTCAAATAATAATTAAACACATTCCCACTCATTATTCATAAGGTAGTCGAATAGCATAGATTAGGGTTCATAGAATTCTTTTATAATTTTTAAACTTTAATCTTAATTCAATCACATTTAACTCCCACTCTAAGCATATTTCCACACACTAACATCAACTTGCCAAACTATAAATCATGATTCCTCATTAACATGACATGAAAACAATTTCTTAGATAATTATTCCAATCAGGATTGGAAATATGCTAAGTCACACCCCATGGATGCCATTATTGGAGAAATTTCAAAGGGTGTTTCTACTATAAGTTTTTGAAGGAATGCTTGCAATCATCCAGCTTTTGTTTCTTAAGTTGAACCCAAGCTCTTGATGAGAATTGGATGCTTGTTATGCAAGAGGAGCTCAATCAATTTATTAGGAATAAAGTTTGGGAGCTTGTCCCAAAATCAAATGATCATCAAGTCATTGGCACTAAGTGTTAGTATATGGATGTCCTAGAGACAATCTTTTGATTAAATAAGGACATAGATGTAGACCTTTTTAATATTGTCGCAAATAAATAAAAGCACTCTTTATCTTGTTTCATAATTCTGTCTCGATATTAATGTTAATATATTATGAATAACTTGATAAACCCCGTGGAATAAAATAAGTATCTCTTGAGTATCTGTGATGAGATCACAATCATGAGGATTCAAGAATACCGGATGTTTATTCCTAATTTTATGTTCCTAGTCTAGAGATACTGAGAATAGGGTCAGTAATCTTGGGTAAGACTAGCACGACTTATCTACTTGTATATGGATACAAGGTATAGACCTCATGTGCTACAGATATGGAGATGTCTTAGCTAAAGTCGTGGGTGGACCTATAAGGGTATAGCTCGCACTGAACGGACCCACAAAGAGACTCTATGAGGAAATCTCACAGATAGTATCATTAGAGTAGTCTCTATATATTTGGGTATGTCTTTCCTTAGACCAGAAGTTATCACTTAGACTGTGTTCTAGAAGACATGCCTTGATTGTATACCTCGTCTGCCTGAAACATGGAGACTCATAGGTATGCTCTTGGGCTTGTCCTGATAGGGCACAGGGCTAGGGTAATAAGCTGAAGGAATTCGTCAAATCTCTGTGAGAGATTAGGTTATCCTTAAACCGGAGAAATCAGGATGACATTTACAATGACTCGGGAATCTATGCATAGTAAAAGAGATCATAAGATGATCTGCCTTTAGAGTCAGTAAATTGAAGACTCCCTATTTCATAAAAAGCTAACCCTAAACCGCAAGGGATGATACGTTTCTTTACCTTAGGTTTTATAGGAAGGTAACCGAGACGAAGGAAAAAACATACGGCAACCAAATATGTTTAATAGGATGATCAAATCATTAATCTAACTAGTTCTGGGGCAACAAAGCATTGCTAGTGCTCTGTGTTGTCATTAGATGGGTTGTGGGCTTATTGGGCCCAGGCTCATTTATGTCAGTGGCTATGTTGGACCTAATGGGTCACACGCAAACACCTAATTGTCTAGATGCTCTAACATTAAAGGTATTGGGCCTAATAATAGTTATTAGCCCAAGAAGTTGTTTGGAACTCCACCTAAAGGGGTGAAGGGCGCATGGATCATTGTAATGGGCTTGGATAGTCCAAGTAATTACTAATTAATTTAATTAGTTAAATTAATTATCAAACATTAAATTTTGAATTTTGGAATTTAAAATTTGAATTTTGGAATTTAAAATTTGAATTTTGAATTTTGAAATTTGAATTTTGAAATTTGAAATTTGAATTTTGAATTTTGAATTTTAAAATTCGAATTTTGAATTTGAAATTTGAAATTTGAAATTTGAATTTTGAATTCAAATTTTGAATTTTGAATTTTGAATTTTGAATTTTGAATTTTGAATTTTGAATTTTGAATTTGAATGTTTGAAAGTTTGAATTTGAATATTTGAATTTAAATGATTGAATTTAAATGATTAAATTCGAATTTGAATTGGCTATGAAAAATTGTTTCATTACAAAAGGACAAGATGAGATCTTGTTGGAAAAGGACAAGATGAGATCTTGTTGGAACATAACAAGATTAGATCTTGTTGGAACATATCAAGAGGAAATCTTTTGGACATAATCTAAGAAGATTTGGGGCGCTGATTTGGCTGTTGGTTAGTCATCAGAATCAGCTCCAGAAGATACGATCTGTTGGGAGAATATTTGAGTGATTTCATTCAAGTTTGAATGCAACTACTCAAATGTATCTGGTCATTATTTAGGCTATTTGGGGCGCACCATATAGCTGATTATATGATGATTTATGATCAGATATTTGATTAGGCTTTGAACCTAATATCATAAAGATATGATAGGACGTTGTTGGCAATATTTGATAAGATTCGATTTGCAACAAATCCTCTTATTTCTCCTTGTTGGTGCGCCCTTTTGAAGGGATTTTGAGGATTAAAAATCTGATTGCATCATGACTCTCTTGATCACTTGGTGTGCGCCTAATAGCATATAAGTTCCTCCTAGGGTTTTGTAAAAAGACTAAGCCATTCTCTCATTATTCCTGCGCCACTTTTGTGAGGTTTTCTCTCAGAAAACTTCACTCTTCTAAACACTTTTACATAGTCTCCTTTCATCACACATTGAGCGCATAGCAAGCCTTATTGTGGTGATCAATCAGCGGCTTTACTGGAAGGAGTTCCTGTATCTAGACGCGGGTGGTGCGGATCAACGTTAGAGGGTCTGAACCCTTCAGACCTACCTTGATCATCTTGAGTTTTCACGAACAAGGTATGACATACGTCTTAAAGTATGTATCTTGACATGCATGTGTATTCCGCTTGCGGAAATTTTTTTGTTTTTCCCTCTCACATGCTACGGCCTTCAAGGCCAATTCGAACTTTCACTAAGTAGATGTTTAGAAACAAACTTGATGAAAATGGTGTCATGACAAGGAACAAGCAAGGGTAGTAGCTAAAGGTTACAATCAAGAAGAAGGAATAGACTATGATGAAACCTTTGCACCAGTTGCAAGACTTGAAGCTATTAGATTGCTACTTGCTTATTCTAGCATATATGATTTCAAACTATATCAAATGGATGTCAAATCTATATTTTAAAATGGATTGATTTAAGAGGAGGTATATGTTCATCAACCACCCGATTTTGAGTGGTAGGACTTTCCTAATCATGTTTATTGATTAAAGAAGGCTTTATACGCTCTAAACAAGCTCCAGGAGTTTCGTATGAAAAATTGAGTAAGTTTCTACTTGATAATGAATTTAATAGAGGTAAAGTAGATACTATATTGTTCGTTAAAAGAAAGCATGATCATACTTTACTTGTTCAAATTTATGTTGATGATATCATTTTTTGTTCTACTAATGAATTCTTTGTGAAGAATTTGCTAATATGATGAAAAGTGAGTTTGATATGTCTATAATGGGAGATTTGAACTACTTCCTTGGTTTGTAAATAAAGCAAGAGAAAAGAAGGTATATCTCCACTTGTGCTCCTAGAGCCACGTTGTCCACACTTTGGGATTCATAACTGACCCAGAGATTCATGAAAGACAGAACCAAAAAGGTTGCCTTTAGAGTTAGTAGTTCAACACGCTTGAATTGTTTGATCTCAATTTTCTTGAGGGGAGCCCTCAAAGTGAAGACCAAGGGAGTCCAAATCATGGAGGGAAGATCGTGAAAAAGACCGACCTCCCAGTGCTCCCTCTTTTAAAAGCTTGATGGTGTTGGGGTCGTCAGAAACCATCATAGCTGGAGGAGGTGAAGGCAGATCTAGACTAGCCTCAGAGACAAAGACGATTTGTTACAAACTCCCGCCCTCAGTTGCTGGGGCTGACAGTCAACCTCCGGCCTTCTCTTATTTGGCACTGACCCAAGAGAAGAGCTGGTAGTGGGGGCCTCCCCCTTACCCTGTGCCTATTTTCTTATGAAGCTCAAATAGTCCGGGCTTGACATGTAGGCTACAAAGTGAAAAAGAAAAGGAGACAAACAATGAATCAAACAAAGACAAGACCTGGCTATAACCAAGGTCATCCACCAAATTCGGCATCTAGCTCGACTTCAAATTTATGGATGAGCCTGCCAACATCAAAGATCACATAATCCTCTAAGTACTTCATTAGTCCATTGAAGGCAATCAGCTTCGCCCTAGTTAGCACAGATTCCAGGGTTTGGTACAAATGGAGAAACTTCATAAATCAGAGAACCCAGCACAAATAGAGCTCTCTGATGCGACACTCCTCCAAAATCAGCTTAGCGCCTGTTTCATAATCATGCTGAGATAACTTGGCACCAAGAACGACAACCATGTAGTTCTATATGAAATATGCTATGCAAAAGTTCATACTGGTTTTTTATGATTTCCTAGATTGATTATCATGTTGTGCAGAGAGGAAAACGTTCCCATTGCTGGAGATGAGGAACAACTAAAAATAACAGAACCAATCACCATTACACTACAAAGAAGATCGACAAGAAAGTAAAGGGTCTTTATCCAAACCACGAGCCAGGAATGTTACAACATCGTCAACAACAATAGAAATATGAGGAGAAATTTGGAATAAGGTTGAAGCAAAGTTGGAGAAGATAGAAAGGGAGAAGATGGAGACTATAACACCTCGTATTTCTAAAATATATAATTACATATGAAAATATGGATTAAGGGGTAGGATTAGTGAAAATCCAGAAATTAGGGCAAAAATACAAAAGAAGGATAAAATGATAATTTGCCAAACACGTAACCTTAGGAAAGAAAAATTGAGTATAAGATCCCAAATGAAAAAATTAACACTGGAAATGGTTTCAAAACAAAAAATTGAGTGGTTAGAAAAGTTTCTGAAATTTGATGAATAGTATTTTTACTGGGTAAAAATATTGCGGTACAGATGCACCGTAAAGCTCACCGAATGAATTTTGAGCTCTAGGTTTGGAAATAAGTTATAAATGATACATAGGACTAGGAAATATGATTTCTGGTGATAATTGATCGAAATTAGGGTTTTGGGAAAACGTGCCCACAACAGCTTAAAATTGTGATTTCTTCGAACGACTGGAAAACTCCGGATTCATCTGATCAAGGACAATTAAATGATAATGGTTAATGTTAAAAATTGAAGTTTCTAAATAGTTTAGAAAATTATGGATGTTTAGCGGAATAAGCGGGAGATTTGAATTAGTTTAAATCGTGTGAGGTGGTGGTGGACCCACCCTACTTAAGTATGCATGCCACATGGGCATTTCTCCTATTCATTATCTCCTTCTCTCCTCCCCCCCCCCCCAACTCAAACCTGTGGGGCCCCCATTGGAGAGCAATTTTTGCTCCAAATCTTCTCGTCCTCCAAACTCACTCAATTCTCACTTAAAACCGACAAAGTTTGTCACCAAAGTTTAAGTAAATCATCATCCAAACACAACCCACCCATTGGTTGCCCTTGAAACCCACTAATTTGAGAGAAAAACCCCATCTATACCCGCGGCCAAGTGAAGGTTTTTGAGGTTATTGGAGTTTATTGATCCTCCAATGCTTTGGTATGGTGTGGAGGAGTCCTAGGTCTTGCTTGTGAGTAAGTTTCCACACTTTTAATTGGTTGATTTGGTAGATTCAAATTTGAAAACCTAAAGCTATTGTGCATGGATTGATGTAGTTAGAGAGCTCAATTGAAAATGTGTAATCGATAAAAGTGGCTTAGAATGATATTTTATGGTGATTGAGCTCATAAAATTTATTGGTGAAAAAGTTTATATCCTAGGAAAATTTTGAGTTGGAATTTCAATACTTTGTGAATTGGTATGATTGTAGGATTGTATAATTAAGTTGTGGAGTATTTGTATGAGTTAATTATAAGATTGTATGGTGTGTGGAAGTGTTGAAATTGATCAAAAATCCTTTGGTGCACATACATGTTGAATTCGGCCAATGAGGGGAAATAAGGATGGATGATGTAAAAATTATGTAATTGGTGTTGTGTGATTATGAATGGTGTTTAAATAGGTTGTATGTTGGTGTGATGTAGTTGAATTGGAAGGAAAAATATTGGATGTGTGTGAGTGTGTGTATTCGGCCATAATGACATAATTTAAGGAAAATGGTGTTGTAATGGTATTAAATTGAATTAAGGGCATGAATTGGTGTTGGGTTGAGCTTATGGAGCCATAGGAACCTTGAAACAAAATTCAAAAAATGGGTTGGTAATTATTAGCCATATGGCTGAATCATTGTGTATGTGGAAGGGGGGATCTTGGTGCTTTGAAATTTTGGTTGGTTGCACCTTGTGTTGATGATCCTTGTGTGATCATTGTAGGTTGCCTCTCACGGACGTAAACTTGGAGCATTGAGCTCGGTGGGTTGCCTTTAGTCCTTGACCAAAAGGATTGTGATAAGTGGTTATGTAAATATACATGAATACTTGAGTAAGCATGTATATGTTTTTAATTGATTGTAATTGAGGTGAGAATGACCTATGTGTAGGCATTTCTTGTTGGATCAAGCTCAGTGGCATATTGAATTGGAGCTACCAAGAGAGGGAGCTATCATCAGATAATCCCTTGGTACTGGGATTTAGTCCCTGTGTGTGCTCCATCATGCCCCTGGGGGTAGTGGTTGAAGGTGGATGTTAAAAATGTATTATAACATGCTCATGCATTTATGTGTGTATAGTGGTACATAGGATGTACCATGTCTTTGGCCAGTATACTGTTGCCTTCGAGCATTACGAACTTCCACTGGATAGGTCTCCGTGAGGGAGTCTCAGTTGACCTAGGGTCATGGGGTGTCATTGTTGAGGAGCACTCTAGGAATGTCTCGGGTGTATATGGATGAGGGGGTACCTTGGTTGATGTTCTGGGAACACTTCCTTGGATGAGAACCAGTAGGCTATATGTCGTGGCCAATAGGCCGGATGTTGCGTGGCTTTGGCATCGACTATTCTAGCTTCATCGTATTTTTACTCCCCATGCATCCCTACTTCACTAAATCCCTTGCTTTATCCCTTTTTGGTTGTTGTAGTATATTATTGATTTACATCTGAGTGAGCCATTGGATGGAGTAATCTCCAAAGCCTCTGGGTTACTGAGATATATTCGTATATCTCACCCCATTTTGGAGACTTTATTTCAGGTAGCAGCAGTGTGCCGGGAGCTGTGGGCAAAAAGCCCGTAGGATGAGCATGTGGACCTAGAGCCTATTTTGCATTTGGAGGCCACTTGGCCTAAGCTAGACTTAGGGCATGAACATTGTATATGGAGTTAGGTTGATGCATATTATCACATTTGTTCATGCCATCTTTTTGCCTAAGTCTAGTTATACCTTGCGTATTATCAAAGGACGATGTCTGATGAAAGGGAAATAGGCCTATTTTTAGTTGATGATTATGTATATGTTAAAGAATGCATGCAAATGGATCAAAGTGATTGAAATGGTTTAAGTTTTGAAATTGTAAGTAATGAGACGTAAATTGAGTAAATTGAGATAAATTGTGATGGGTTGTAACAGCACCAAGGCATTGCTGGTCTTTGAGTGCCACCCTTGAATATTAGGTACCCTTGATGATAGATAACACACTTTTGATAAAGTGGGATAGGTTGAATAAACAAAGGAGGTACTGTCGAATTTTCTATAAAATGAAAGATTTTAGGTGAACTTTGGGAGAGCATATCTCCCTCCACAGATGTCCAATAGGGACGTTCCATACACCATTTTGAATCTTGGGATGTCAACTATATTGCGTCAAAATTTGGTAGCCATTGGAGTTGTACGCAGACCTGTAGAAGCCGAAGAGCGAGGACTGTTCCGAAGTGCCCTGTACATGGGGCTGTCGGGTGCTGTTTTTGGGAAAATTATTCCGGCCTCAATTCTTAATCAAATTAGGCCCATGATATGTCAAATTGAAGCTTGAGGTGTCTAGTTTACTGTATAAAAATTTGAGAGAAATTGGTAGAGTAGTTTGTCCAAGTTTGGAGCCCTGTTTGATGTTGGCTGTCAGCTTTGCTTGTCCAACTTCAAACGGTGATAACCGGAGCAAACGAAAAATTTATGGAGGGTGTGATAGCTTGTTGGAAAGATAATTATGTCTATAATATACTAATAGATAGAAGGTTCGTAGCATGCAGATCTCTCACAATATTCAGATTACTGAACCATGTTCGGTTATGAAAAACCATAAAAGTGAAAATTATGCTAAGTGAATTTATGAGAACCCCTTAGTGACTTGAGAGAAGTATTATATGATAGTTAGGCATTTGTTTTAAATTATTCCGCGTTTATTTTTCAGTTATGGTCACAAATTTTATTCATTACGCTTTATATTTGTTTTAAATGCTCGCGTAATGAAAAGAAAAAAGTTTACTCGCATTTTTATAAATGAACTGCTGTGATTGTAACTGCGCTTAATATCATAATCAATGTTAACAATACCTGTGTACAACGGGCAGTTACAGAGACAATAAGGCTCGTGATGGAGAAGTTAAACGAGATGGACAAGTTTGTGATCAACCAACTTAGTTTCCCCACTCCAGCCATTCAAGGCCCTGATGATGCTGCAACAACTAGAAATTTGCAAACCAAAGGAGAAGGGGAAGAAAAGGAAAAAGAGGAAGAAGATGAGGAGAAATTGATTGAGAAGACAGAGGAAGAGGATATATAGGACAGATCTTCTCAATTTTAAATTTCAAGAAAAAAAATAGTTGTTTTATTTTATGTTTCTTGTTTGAACCCGCCCAAACAAAAATTAAAGAAAATTAATGAAATGGCTTGGTAAAGAAAATATGTGTTGAGTAAGTTTACTTCTGCATGATTTATGTTGTGTTCTTGTTCTATCTTCTACTTTTTTATTTTAAAGGAGTTAGGCTACTCTATGTATAAAAGGAACTCAATACTGATGTTGAATTAAGATGTTATGATCGCCCACAATCTAGTTGCATTTGTAACATGGTGAACACTTATGGCCCTTGGTAATTCAAAATGGCATAGATTAGGCATAAGAAAAGTCATACCCACCAAAAGTATCTTTATCGTAGTGGTAACTCGAAAAAAAGCTCAAAATATATGTAATTCGTTTTAGTAAAACATTTCATTTCTTTACAATATTGTACCTAATTTACAATGCAGAACCTTAAATCGGTTAATTATGCTTAATAATAAAATGATAGGTATTTTATTTTAAATATATATTAAGTTTAATATTCCTATTTTTACTGTAAAAAAAAATTCTTTGCCACTCAAAAAAGTAAATGAAAATCATTAATTTTTTCTCTTCTCTTTACAATGGAACTCACTCATTATTTAATAAATCTATATGTATATATATATATATATATATTATTTTATTATATTTTATATTGGGATTGTGTGGTCAGGGACCACCCCAAAACTACGTTCCTGGAACGGAACGTACTTTATTTGGACTTTTTGGATAGGAACATCAGACGTTCCCTCCTTTTTGGGAGCTGTGTGGTTATGGATAAACTCCCCAAAACATTGCTCTTTGTCATAGAGCAAATGTATCTACTAGGTTGCCTCCCAGTCAGCGCTTAGTTTAATGTCTTTAGCTAGACATGGTACTTACCTCTCAATGGTTTCAGAAATGGTTGTGGGGACCTCAGTGTCCCCTGGTAGTGATCCTGGTGTTCTGGTTTGAAGGTTGGCAGCAATCTGCCCCAGATGGGACTCAATGTTCCTGACCACTGCATCATTCCTGGTGACATATTCCTTGACATAATTTTCCAGGGTGTTATGTGTTGGTCATCTCTGTGGAACGGAACGTAGTTGTTTCTTCTTTGTTCAAACGTTCCACTACTGCTACCTTGCTGATACTGCTGCTGATTGTTGTTGAATGGTCTCTGGTTAATGGGTGGCCTCCATTGGGTGTTGTGGTTCTGATCCTTAATGATAGCTCCTCAAGGGCTTGAATGTGTATTTCGTCATGCGTGTTGATTGTCTCTGGTGAAGTTCCTATTGCCAAAATTTTCTGCATAACACACCAATGCAGTGGATGGGCAGTCTGTTGAGTCATGAAGATCACCACAGGCTGAGCATGGTTCTGTTTCAGTTGCTGTGAGTTGTAAGACTTCCATCCTTGGTGCTGCTTGGTCAGCTCTCAGGTTCTTCACTTCATTCATAAGTGATGTCAGCTGGGCTTCCATGGCTGTTTGTTTATCCAGTTCTAGCATGCCTGGCTTCCTCACTGGGCTCACTCTGTCTATTGGCCATTGGAGACATCTTTCAGCAGTCCCTTCTATGATTTCGTACCTTGATTCAAGTGTTCCTGTAAAGAAATATCCTCCTGCAGCAAAATCTAGGTGAGATTGAGAAGTATGGTCAAGTCCTTTATAGAAAGATTGTAACACTCCCCAACTCTCTACCCCATGGTTTGGACATTTTCTTATGATGTCCTTGTATCTCTCACATGCTTCATAGAGATTTTCTCCATAAAACATTCTGAAGTTAGAGATTTCAGCTCTAACATCAGCTTGTCGAGACATTGGGAGAAACCTCTCTATGAACTTGTTAGAGAGTTCTTCCCATGTGTGGATTGATCCAGGGGTGAGAGTTTTCATCTATGTTTTAGCTTTTAAGCCCAAGGAGTGAGGGAACAACCTCATTCTCATGCTCTCCTCTGTTACACCCTCAGCTTTAAAATTATCACAAATATCTTGGAATGTTGTGAGGTGTGTGTAAGGATCTTTTGCAGGGAGTACATTGAAGACAACTGCTTCCCTAATCATGTGGAACATGATAGGTTTTAGTTCAAAATTTGGTGCTACAGGGGGAAGGATTACTCCCCTATCTGGTCTATTCCTGAAAGGAGCAGCCAAATTTCTGAAGTTCTGCTCAGGGGGAACCTCTTCATTGTTATTATTGTGATCAGCCATGTTTTCAGGAAATTCTTCCCTGAGGTTCCTTCTTCTCCTATGGAGTGTACGTTCTTGCTCAAGATCAAAGAGAAACTTAGGTACTTCAATGGAGTGGTCAGAGTCTGTTTCAAACTCTTCACTCATAAACCAATAGCATAGGGTATATATATGCACAGCAGATTCAGTGTTAAAGAGAAAAAAAAATATAAAAGTAAAGTCAGATATACAGTATATGTGTTAGAAAACAATGATAAGAACAACAGTTAGTATTTATTTCCCTGGCAACGGCGCCAAAAACTTGTTGGGTGGTTTGCTGATGGTGGAAAAATATAAGTTCTGATAGAGGACGTTCCTCTGTTCTTGCAGAACACAGATTCGTCCCTTAGTTCCAACCCATGTGCGCAAGTGCACACATCAAGTAATAAAAGGAGTATTAATGCCCAAATTATCATTCCCACGAGGATATAGTGCTAATTATTGTTTTATCACTATTTATAAAGAATGAAAATGAGAAGAAAAGTTACTAAATGAACTGTCTAGTCAAACGTTCCCTACTGTCTTGACAACGTTTCTCAGGAACAGTAGGTTCAATCTGATGGCAAACAGTTGCTCGCTGCGTTATGTATGTGATCCTTCCTGTTTAGAAGAAGGTGAGATAATAATCATTGGAGTTTTTATAAGTACTAAATAAAATAAAAACTACTAAAACAGAAATAACTATAATCAAGAGACAACAGGGTGGTGGTTAAAACAGTTTAACAGAAGGAACGGATTCACTGCTTCACTCTTAAAGGGGTTGTTTTCTCTGCTCAAGACTTAGCACCTTTTGGCTTTGTCCCAGTTTCTTTGCCTGCCAACTCTGATTCCTCAGCTCATGGTCTAGATGGCTCACAAGTTTCCATATTCCTATGGCTCCCTTGACTCCAACAGGTACTTAGTTCAGAACCTTAAAATGGACGAGTTGGCCCCTTATTCCTAAGGTGGTCAGTAGCGTTTTTGCCATGACATCTACCTTCCCCCAATGGCTAAGCTGTCTGAAATCCCTTCCTTATGGAAATTCCTTTCTCAGTATGTACCCAATTTCCATTGGCGCACAATGAATATAGCTTACTTAGCCAAAGAAATACAAAAAGCTTCGGTCAAGAGTTTTGAAAACAGTTCTTTAAGAGTTTCATAGCTTACCCGTTCCACAGATAGTTCAGCTCATGGCTGATAGTTTAAACATAATTATTCTCAACTGAGATCACATAGACCCGAGATTCAGTCAAGAGATAACGATTGGAACGAAGAGAAAAACACTTATATTAATTTAAAAGACAGTTTACAAAAAGAAACAGAAAATGGAGAAAGATGGGTATTTGCTCGTGAGGAGTCTTGATGGTTGTTTACAGAGAAGAGAAGAGGGGTTGTCGCTTAACTACAGTTACAACTTAAAATTAAACTAAGTTACTAACTACTACTAAGTGATCTCTTCCTTTCGGACTGCAAATCCTCCAGGATTCGATGATGTTTTTGTGTGATGGTGGTCCTATTTATAGCTGGAAGAGGAGTGGCAAGACTGTAATTCCTTTGGAGCTAGTTGCATTGAATGAGGGGACGGGACTGTGGCAGCAGAGTGTGAAGCTTGCGTGAATTGCTGGATGGAACAGGATTTGGTGATGATTAGCCGTTGTTTGCAGACCTTCCCATGCTTTGCCTTTGTTTTCAGCCAATGAGAACTCTTGATTCTCTGCTCTTCACGTTTCCAGCTGCTCAGTTGGTGCACCGCCTTGCTTTTTAGAAGTCTTTAACTCTACGTTACCTGCTCAGTGATTACAAATATTTCTAATTGAGTTTCTAGTAGTTACCCCTTTGGATATATCACCAATTACCACATCAATGAGGTGTCCTCTAGCTACTCTCCAATCTTGTGGTAGATTATTTCTATCATTGGTTTGTTGACTTGGTGTTTCTTCATTGTTTGCTTCCTTTTCTTTTTGCCTTTCATCTTCCTCTTTGTCATCCAAGTTTATGTTTTCCATGCTTTCTATAACATCATCATCACAAAATTCTTTTCTAGACAAGGCATTGTTAGTCTCATTAAATACAACATGAATAGACTCTTCAATGACAATTGTTCTTTTATTATAGATTCTATAAGCTCTACTTGTAAGTGAATATCCCAGAAATATGCCTTCATCGGCTTTAGAGTCAAATTTGCCAAGATTTTCTTTTTCATTGTTTAAAACAAAACATTTGCAACCAAAGACATGAAAATATGAAATATTGGTTTTCTTCCTTTGTAAAGTTCATAGGGAGTTTTCTTCAAAATATGTCTAATTAAGGCACGGTTCATAACATAACACACGGTGCCAACGGTTTCCGTCCAAAAATATTTTGGAAGATTATTTTCATTTAACATGGTTCTAGCAAGTTCTTCTAATACACGATTTTTCCTTTCTACAATTCCATTTTATTGTGGAGTCCTAGTAGCGAAAAAAATTATGTTCAATGCCATTTTCTTCACAAAAGGTTTCAAAATCTTAATTTTCAAATTCTCCACCACGATCGATTCTAATTGAAATAATATTTGAAGATTGTTCATTTTGAATAAACTTGGCTAGTCTCGTGAATGATTTAAAAGCATCGCTTTTATATGTAAGAAATAAAGTCCAAGTATAGTGAGAATAATCATCCACAATGACCAATGCATAGTAATTGCCACCAAAGCTCATGGTTCTAGTTGGTCCAAAAAGATTCATATACAAAAATTGTAAAGGCTTTGTGGTAGAAACAATATTTTTTGATTTAAAAGAAGCCTTTACTTGTTTTCCCATTTGACAAGCATCACAAACTTTATCTTTTTCAAATTTGAGCTCTGGTAACCCAATCACTAGGTCTAAGGAAATCAATTTACTTAATTGACCCATGCCAATGTATGCTATTTGTAACACCCCGTGTTAACCCGGTTTGTTAACATGTCATCGTATTAAGCTACGCTTAATTTAAAAATGCGGAATATCTTTTTCTTTTCAATTATGACATCATTATACTTAGCCAAGTTGATTACTTAATCATTTTCATAAAAACATCGCCTGTATGTAAATTGCAAAAGATATCTAACTAAAATACCTCATGAAATAATTAACAATGAGTATCTAATTCACGGATCTACAACACGTAGTTCGGACATAATCCTGGTACCTTATTCAACTCCAAACTAAAACAGCAAAGTCAAAACATTGTGGCATGGACATAATCGTATCCGGATATTTCGCGACAGAATGCAGTTCTGCATTTTCCGAGATATCACTCCAAAGATTGGGGTTTTAACTCATTCCAACGTTAAAGCATGCATTTTTAACCTCTTTTAGGTTTATATACTGATTACATACTTGTTTAACTCACTAAACATGGCAAGACTCAAGCTTTAACCCATTAAAACTCATGATCAAGTCAGGGAACATACCCAAAGCTTCAAAACAGAAGCAACAAAGGCTCTTGGAGCTCACTTGAAGCTCCCCAAAGTCAGGCTAAGCACAACCCACGAAAATGGTGATCAAGAGAGGTTATTTCACACCAAAGGTCACTCCATGAAGTATAAGATGCCATGATAAAAGCTCCATCTTCACCAAACTCCGAAAACAGCCCTTCCACTCCACCAAACCAGAGTCCATTACTCAGCAACAAGCTCATAACCTATCCCCAATGATAACTCTCACACACACCAAGTGTTTAGGAGAAGAGAAATGGAAGAAAATGGCCTTTGGCTCAAGAAAAGGTGAAGAGAACCAATGGAACAGTAGCAAACTGATCAGCCACCCCAACAAGTCACGTAGGAATGCAAGGTGTCTAGGGTTTTGGGCCTACAATGAGTATTTATAGTCACTTAAGCCTTAATCGCACAGTATTAGCTCTAATTGCAACGCTTAGCATTTTAATCCCAAACTTTGGAATCTGATCCTACTCATTTTTCTAAGATTTATCATATTTTTATTTTATTTTTTGCAGCACCTTTTTGGTACGCGCTTTTCCATAGCTAGTATCAGTTCTGGTATCAGTTCTCATTATTTTAACTTGAAACTTGTTTTACAAGTCCTATATATTATTCTAGGAATAGTCATGCACTTATTATAATTTTCCGGGATACTTCATCGGTACGCATTTATACAGAGTAACAGAACCGGTATCTGCACTTTTCGTCCGAAAAGCGCCTTTCAGCATTATTAATCACTTACCATAATTATTTAAGCCTCATAATAATTATTAGGGTCAATTATGAAATTATTTCCTAATTTCTTATAATTATTTAATTAACTTCCTTAATTAACGGTGCGGGTTCTTACACTATTCTTATATGCCATAACCAAGAGTCATCTTCCTTACTGATCAAACATTTATCGTCATTTGAAGGCATACCATCTAAGTCTATCATATAAATGTTATCCACTCTATGACCGAGAAACTTAACTTGCCCATCAATTAGACTTTCGACTTTACAAGAGGTTGAGTCAAAAATAACTCTATAATTTTTATCACATTATTGACTAATGCTAAGTAAGTTATGTCTAAGGACCTCGACAAGTAAAACATTTTCTATAGGGCCGAGGAGGAATTACCAACTTTTCCAATACCGAGTATTGATGAACCCTTAGTTCATCAGGTTTTTAAGCATGAATTAATATCAATTTGTGTGATTAAATGGATGAAAAAGAGGTTAATGTCCTGGAAATCTCTCAAATACAAGTTCTGAAGCTTATGTTGAAAATTTACATTGTTTTTGTAGGGAAATGAAGCTCAAGAAGCAAAAGAGAGAAGGAAGAAGATTCTAAAGAATGGGAAAATTCTAAGTGTTGGGCGCTAAAACGCCCAAAACTGAGCGTTTTAGCGCCCTGTTGCACAAAAGATGCTGGTGCTGAACATTAAAAGCAGTTGGGCATCCGTCAAGGTTGAGCGCTAAAACGTCTAGAAATGAGAGTTTTAGCGCCCATGTCAGTTTTCAGTTGTGATTTGTAAATTATAAAAGGACAAGGGGCCTTCACAAGATTCCAGATATCAGATTCAACTCTCTCATATCCATTCTCTGATATTCTGACTTTCCCATCACACTAGGAGAAGGGAGATCAGGTCAGATCTTTCATAGATCTGATCTGACTCCTCATTTTCTCTGACTTTCCAAATTCTTAGGACGTAGTATTGTAATAGTTAGTATACTTTCATGTAATTGTACTTGAAGATTGAAGACTCAACTATCATGACAATGGAGTTTGATCTTTCTTCTTCTTCTCTTGTTATTATTTGTATTATGTCTGAGTAGAGTCCTTTGTAGTCTGATTCAGTGGAACTCAAGTTTGAATTTATGAATGGTTAATTAGATGTTTTGTTTATCTATTATGTGATTGTATGAAGTTGTCTTGATTAATTCTTCATGTTGAGGAATAGTGTAGAACAGACATGTTTACATTGTTTCTCTATTTTTGACAACTTCATCATCAGTGTTCTAGTAGTCAAGGGATTGATGCTAGGATTCTGATGTGATCTTAAGACCTTAGTAATTAATGCATGTATTAAGAAAGGAAACACCAAGGGATTGGGGTTTCTGATTAATGTGTCTATCAGGGTAGTAAGGGATTACATCTTGAGATGATAAGAAAAAGGTTGATCAACATCACATAGTAGATAATTCATAATGGAAATTGGTCCATCTATAAATTCATGTTTGAGGGAAAATGACATCTGACTACTTGTTTACATTATAACTTACATTTTATTTATTTATCAAGTTTTAATTCAATTCAGTGTAGTTTCTGGTGACAAGAAATCTATGCAATCTATGAACTTTTGTTTGATTCAACTCAAGTACATATGGTTAGTCAGTGCTTGACACAAATCCTCGTGGGAACGATCTTTGCTTATCATTTTATTACTTGTACGACTAATACACTTGCTAGATACGCTGTGATGAACCCTTAGTTCATCAAGTTTTTGAGCATGAATTAGTATAAATTTGTGTGATTAAATGGATGAAAAAGAGTTCAATGTCTTATAAATTCCTAAATACAAGTTCTGAAAGTTATATTGAAAATTTACATTGTTCTTGTAGGGAATTGAAGCTCAAAGAAGCAAAAGAGAGAAGGAAGAAGATTCTGAAAATTGGAAAATTCTAAGTGTTGGGCGCTAAAACGCCCAAAACTGAGCGTTTTAGCGCCCTGTTGCACAAAAGATGCTGGTGTTGAACATTAAAACGGCCAAACTGGGCGTTTTAGCGCCCAAGACAGTTAAAAGCAGTTGGGCATCCGTCAAGGTTGAGCGCTAAAACGTCCAGAAATGAGAGTTTTAGCGCCCATGTCAGTTTTCAGTTGTAATTTGTAAATTATAAAAGGACAAGGGGCCTTCACATTCTGACATATTCCAGATATCAGATCCAATCCATCATATCTCATTCTGACTTTTCTCATCACACTAGGAGAAGGGAGATCAGATCAGGTCTTTCATAGATCTGATCTGACTCCTCATTTTCTCTGAATTTCCAAATTCCTAGGATTAGTTCTTGTAATAGTTAGTTTTTCCTATGTAATTGCACTTGGAGATTGAAGACTTAACTATCATGTCAATGGAGTTTGATCTTTCTTCTCTTGTTTGTATTTCAATTATGTCTTAGGAGAGTCCTTTGTAGTCTGATTCAATGGAACTCAAGTTTGAATTTATGAATGGTTAATTAGATGTTTTGTTTATCTATTATGTGATTGTATGAAGTTGTCTTGATTAATTCTTCATGTTGAGGAATAGTGTAGAACAGACATGTTTACATTGTTTCTCTATTTTTGACAACTTCATCATCAGTGTTCTAGTAGTCAAGGGATTGATGCTAGGATTCTGATGTGATCTTAAGACCTTAGTAATTAATGCATGTATTAAGAAAGGAATCACCAAGGGATTGGGGTTTCTGATTAATGTGTCTATCAGGGTAGTAAGGGATTACATCTTGATATGATAAGAAAAAGGTTGATCAACATCACATAGTAGATAATTCATAATGGAAATTGGTTCATCTATAAATTCATGTTTGAGGGAAAATGACATCTGACTACTTGTTTACATTATAATTTACATTTTATTTATTTATCAAGTTTTAATTCAATTCAGTGTAGTTTCTGGTGACAAGAAATCTATGCAATCTATGAACTTTTGTTTGATTCAACTCAAGTACATATGGTTAGTCAGTGCTTGACACAAATCCTCGTGGGAACGATCTTTACTCATCATTTTATTACTTGTACGATTAGTGCACTTGCTAGATTCGCAACATGCACGTCTGGGACCTAGTCACGTCCAGTAGGGCGCTAAAACGCCCAGTCATCCCTGGCAACGGCGCCAAAAACTTGTTGGACGTTTAGCAAGTGCACTAGTCGTACAAGTAATAAAATGATGAGTAAAGATCGTTCCCACGAGGAATTGTGTTCAAACACCAATATATCATAGAAAACTAATTTGAATCAAATAAAAGTTTGTAAAAATCATGAATAATTTGTCACCAGAAAATTGATTGTAAGTAATTTGACACAAAGTAAATGTGGATTAGGCATTAATAAAACAACAAGTAGTCAGAAAACGACTTTCCTCCACAATAACCTAAGTAAAAAAAAACTAATCATATGATGAATTCCTTTCCATGTGATGTTAATCAACCTTTTACTTATCATCAAGATGTAATCCCTTACTACCCTGATAGATACATTAATCAGAAACCCCAATCCCTTGGTGATCTCTTTCTTAATACATGCATGAAATACTAAAGTCTTAAGATTACATCAGAACTCTAGCATCAAACCCTTGAGTACTAGAATTCTGATGTTGAGATTATCAAATACAGAAGTCATATAAACATCCTTGTTCTATATTACTTCCTTGATAGAAATAATTAAATCAGAAAATCTCAAATCAACACATGAAAAATACTTCATCATATTAATCAAATCAACATAGTATTATCATGGAGTTCTATTGCATTCAGACTACAAAGACTCTACTCAGACATGACTAAGGAATAAATAAGAGAAGAAGAAACAAACTTCATTTCCATGTTGAAAGTCTTCAATCTCCAAACTATTACAAGGAAATCCTAATACAAAAACTAAGAGAATTTAGAGAGAAGTCAGACTAAGTTTAAAAGAGAGAGAGTTCAAATCCCTCAGATCCAGATATCTTCTAAGTGTCAAGGCTTTGCCTTATATAGTGTTACAATTAAAAATAGAAAACTGATGTGGGCGCTAAAACGTCCATAAGTGACCGTTTTAGCGTCCATGCTTTACGTATGCTCAACTGCTTTTAACTGATTCCAACGCTAAAACGTTAAGGAATGACCGTTTTAGCGTCCAAACTTGGTGAATGCTCAACTAACTTTAACTGACTCCAACACTAAAACTCTTGATTTGGACGTTTTAGCGGTGAAGACCAGAATCTTTTTCCACTTTAGGGCGCTAAAACGCTTATTGCAGGCCGTTTTAGCGCCCAAGACCATCAATTTTCCATCTTCTTAGTGCAGCAGCGCGCTAAAACGCTCTGTGTGGGCGTTTTAGCGCTCATCACCAGCAAGTTTTGGCCTCTTCCTGTAGCAGGGCGCTAAAACGCTTAGTGTGAACGTTTTAGCGCTCAACACTTAGGCAATTTTTCTCCTCTTGAGCTCTAGAATCTTTTTCCTTCTCCAGTTGTCTTTCAAGCTTGCTTTCCTACAAGAATCATACAAATTTCCAATAAAGCTCTTGAACTTGTAATTGAGGACATCTTAGGACATTTACCTTGTTTTTCATCATTTAATCACACAATTTAATCCTAATTCCTGCTAAAAACCATGATGAGCTAAGGGTTCATCACAATTCCCAGATTTGAATATTGCTGTCCTCAGCAATAACTTTAAAGACAGAGAAAGACTTGAGATTCTTTACACATGAAATTTATGAGGTTGGATTGAAATATGACAGATCAACTTTCCAAGATACAATCTAACAACCCAGCAATCTATCTTTTACTATGACTTGCTTAACCTCATCACAATGACTTTCAACAGATCAGTAAGATGAAATGCAGAGACCTTCAACACAAAACACCCCCTCACTTGGAACTTCTCAAAAATTGTGAGAATAAACTCTCTTGCACTCTAGTGTCTAAGGGTGTACTCATCACTCAATCTCCACTGCACTCAAACTACTATAAGCTTGCCCATCTTCTCACTTTCCATAGTGACAGTGATTCATAAGCAGAACAAAAGAGGCTTTGGTGGTATGACTTGACTAGGAATAGGATTCTGTATAGAAGAAGGAAAAATGGCTTGACACATAGTTGGCTAAAGGTAGGATTTGATGTTGCAGAAGGTTAGATAGATGAATCAGATTCAGATAAGAGGAGGATCACTATTGAATTTATCTATGTACTCCTTAATCCTTCTCATTCTCTTCTTCCTTTTCATTTACTCTTTTCACCAACTTTTCTACAACTTTTCTTTTTCTTGAACTTCCTTCCTCCTTTTCTTCCAACTTTCAACACTTTGTGTTGTTTTGATTTCCCTTTTTCCTCATTTCCTTTTTCTTTTCCTTTTCCAACCCAAGCACTTTGTGCCTTTACTTTTTTTTCTTTTTCATTCTTCTTTTTCTCCAAATTTCCAACACTTAACACTTAATATTTTTGTTCATTGCAGAAACACCTTTCTCCAACAGAGCTTTCCTCCTTACCCCTTATCTGAACACATAATCTGAAAATTTAGGATCTGGAATAAGTGCATGGCTCTTAGTTTTATCACAAAAAGTTTGGCTTAAGGCTTCCATACAATAGGAAAATTTGGTTCAAAAGAAAAATGCCTCAATGAACTCTACTTTACAAACCATGAACTATTTCAAGTTAGAAACAGGGCAAGTTCTAGAGTTACTCATATAGTGAAGTGCTCTCTGAACAAAAATTTTCTGTATAGGCTCTATGTCTCACAGTTCAGAGTGCATGCTTGAATTCCTCTATATACATCAAACTGATCTCTCTACTCCTCACATAGCATGAGTATAGCAAACATATCATTTAGCACACATGCAAAGATTTCAAATTGCATCAAAAAAAAAAATTGATCAATCATGTAAAACTTTGATCATCCTATCCTCATAAAATTCACATCATCTCAACTCTAAATCCAACCTTTGTACATATACAACACTACCTAAACTACCTAAAACTACATTCAAAAGAATTTAAAAGAAAGGATTGAGATGTTTCCCTGTTTGTGGCTCATCAACTGTGTGTCATCATCAACTGTGTGATACCACCATAATCATGTCATTCATTCACACCCCATTCCCAGATTTAAACGTTGTTGTCCCCAGCAACTAATTTAAATCTAAAAAGCAGTTGACACAGTCTGAAACACATTCACATATCAACAAATAGCATCAGTACTATTTCAAAAGTGCATCATGCAAACAGAGAATCTCAATGTACTAACCAGTGTTATTAAAACCGGCCCGGCCCGGCCGGTCGGACCGGTTGGCCCGGAAACCGGCCCATCAACCGGTCCGGTTTCAATATTGGACCGTTTAAGCATTTGACCCGGTATCAACCCGGTGACCCGGTCATAAACCGCGGTTGAACCGGTGTAAACCGGTACCGGTTTTACCTTTAAACCGGTTTTTTAAAATAAGTTACAAAATATTCCAATTTTTGCGACAGGTGGGAATCGAACCCGACCCTTTGATGTGAGGAGCGCACCTTCAAACCACTACACTATCATTACCTGTTGAATATAATACACCATTTAATATACTTATTATATAACTATTAAGTTAATAGAATTATTTCAAAAATTGCATCTAAGAGGAATCGAACCCCTTACATTGAGGATAGGCAATATAGTAATTACCACTAGACTACACCAGGTTATTGTTTGAATTGCACCATTTAAAATATTTATTATATAATTAAGTATAAAATATAAATTTATATATATACCCGGTTCATGCGGTTCAACCAGTGACCCACCGGTTGAACCATTGACCCAGTGACCCGGTACCTCGACCGGGTCAATGACCGGTCCGGTTCTAATAACATTGGTACTAACAAATGTACAAAATTAAAAATAATACCACAGGTAACTAAAAGTATCCAAAATAAAACCATAAAAACAGAAAATGTGTAAAAACAGAATGAGGAGTCTAGTCAGTTGACTCTTCATCATCACTAAACACCAAATATGAGCCTGGATCAGCAGTAGGCAAGGGGTTGTACTCAGGATCAATACCCCTGTCCTCATCCATAGCACTAGTATCAGCAGCAGCAGCAGTGGTCTCTGTGGTAGTAGCATCAACACCAGGCTGTCTCTTTGAAGTGTGTGCAGCATGGGAAGAAGATGTAGCACCATCAGCAGGCGCAGCTCCATCCACATGATCAGCATAGTGAGTCCGGGCCATTGCCTCAAAGGCTTCCTCCTCATCAGAATGAGGGTATACAGCAGGCTGGTAATCAATAACATCTAAGCCCTGAGCCTCACATATAGATTTCAACATCGTCACCATATATGTCTGAAATGAGTGCTGGCTGGACTGCATAAACCGGAGACGCCTGCGCAAATGTCTCATACGGAAGTCAGTGTTCACCGTCCATTGCTCCCCTGACCTTAGCCTCTCTTCTAATTCATCATCACTCTGACTTGTAGATTTCCTACCAGGAGTCAATCCTGTGACCTCCCCTCCTCCTATCTTCAATTGCTTTGTTATCATTGCGGCATCAATTGTAGGGTGCAATTTAGTTGGTGCCCCATTATCAGTAACATCTACACCAGCTTTCTGACAAAGCAACTAAATCAAGGAACAGTGACCCAAAGCAGCAGAGTCACTGTCAGAGTGAGCCATATCATAAATGTTGTCCTGAAGAAGAATAGGAAGTTCCACCTTCGCCTTTGTCATGATAGTGTGAATCAGGACAGCTCTCTTCAGGATGACCTCTGCCTGGTTGGAAGAGGGCATGACATTTGAGATTACAAAGTGAAACCAGACTCTAGCTTCACCATTTAAATGTCGCAACCAAATCAACTTAGGAGCAACCTTATCCTTGGTTAACTCCCAAGTTTCACCAGGTTTGGCTATAGTCTGCAAAATAGGCTCAGCTGCCCCCATCTTGGTCCAGGTTTCAAAGTCTGGGTCACTCCTCCTTGGTGGAATTTCAATATTCTGCAAGTTCTTCCTGAACTCACAACTGGCATTATTGATATAGTCACAAAACCTTATCTTCAGCAGTTTTTGGATGGTGTGAGCATCGTACTTCACTTTCTTTCCCCTCACCCAGCTAGTGAAGGTCCTCTGGCCTCCTTGATCTCCATTAAACGCATTAGCAAAGAATTCTCTTGCTATGTTAGGGCTGCTATCACCCAATATTCTTCCAAAGGTTGCCCAATCCCTAGTCTTCAGCTGAGACTGAAACTGAGGATATTCATCCTTTTCTAGAACAAATTTTCTTTCTCTCACAAATGGCCTCTTGGAAGTCTTGTCAGTATAACGTTTCTCATGTTCTTCACTTTTCCAAAAGTGAGCATCAAACTGTGGGGTAGGCTCAGCCTCAGTATCTCCTCCTTGATTCACTCGGGCTCTCTTCTTATATCTCTTCTTCCCTTGTGTAGAAGGAGCTGGTTGAGAAGGAGAAGACATTGTGCCTACACAACAAGAGAAAATCAGTCCAAATGTCAAACAATTACATATCATGAATCCAATTCCACAATTCCCAGATTTAGAACTCTTGTAGTGGGGAATTTGGATCAAAACATGTATGAATTACAACCCCACAATGCCATAATGTAGACCCTCAATTTTGTATGAAACAGGGCCTGGGCGCTAAAACGGTCACACTGAGCGTTTTAGCGTCCTGGCCTTAAACATGTGTAAAAACTGGACGGGCGCTAAAACGTTGAAACCAAACATTTTAGCGCCAGGCCAATTTTTGGGTCAGGCATTTCCACGAACACCTTGTGTGTGTGTGCGCTGGGTGTTGTGTCAAAACAATTTGGAACCAACATGTGCTGGATTTGTTATCTCAGCCCCAAAATCAGTCAAAAGCAATAGATTAGTAGAATAATACAAATAAAACTAATATCAACATGCAATCCTAAGAATGATACAGGAAATCCACATGTGAAATGCCCTAGAAAATGTCCAAATAACTTCTATGATTCAGATATGATGTGTGATGGAGAGAAAAGAGATGAGATACATACCGTGATGTTGATGAAAGGATGTGGAGGAAACTACGAAGGTTGATGATACAAATGTGAGAGAAAAAATCGTGTTGTGAAAAAGAGAGGAGAAAGAATGTAAAAGAAAAAGAGAGAAGAAACTCTGTTATATCGAATTAGTGACAGGGCGCTAAAACGTTGGCTTACCAGCGCTTTAGTGTCCTTGTTCAGAGAAAATGCACATTGTGTGCAGCACAGCGCTAAAACGGTCATACTGAGCGTTTTAGCGCGGTTGGCCAGAGTGCCTGTATTGGTGTTGTTGGTGAACGCTAAAACGGTCCTAAGTTAGAACCCACTTTAAATAAGATAATTAATAACTTAGCCCAATGTGGTTTAAAGCCCAAATAAAGTTACAGCCCAACCTACTTAAGAATATAACTAAGTTAAAGGATTCAAGCCCAAAGCAATGCAAGCCCATTTTATAAGAAATGGCCCAATTAGCATCTAGACCAAGATCCAAGCCCACACCACCTAGCCTTGACCCAATTACAAAGGGTCCAACACTTATTAACCTAATGGGCCAAGACACTCACCAAGCCCAACTCAATTCAAAGGAACAACCCTAGATGAGGTGTCATCACATGATTGGAGGAATTTAAATGAGCTCCACCTCCCTTGGAATAGCAAACTCGGCCATGACAAGAAGAAAAGGGAGTGGTGTTGCTTTCCACACTCCCTAGGCGCCACTTAAGGAAAGAATGGACAAGTAAGAGCTTGAGTAAGACACACTCCAAGCCTTAACCATGCATGTGATTTCCTCCTCCAAAAGCAACTCTACTTTCCATACCCACCTTGGATGACGCAAAATGATGGAGAAAGGAAGATTGCTTCTTCCACACTCCAAGCCTTAACCATGCATGTGATGATCTTCTCCAAAAAGCAACTCACCTTTTCTCCTTACACACCTTGGAGGGCGCACTCATGACAAGGAAAAAGGGAAACTTTCTTCTCCCACACTCCAAGCCATGCATGACACATCAAAGACTCATGAACCCAATACTTTCCTTATTCATGATTAAAAAGTAGATCCACTTTTCCCCTCCCCCTAGGCGAAATTGTCATCATGAAAGGAGTCAAGAGCATGACTTGTCTTACACACTCTATATTGAGTGTTGCACACTCAGAGCTACCTTATTCAACCTCCCTGCATTGGGAAGAACACCATGACACCTTAAGCTCCCACCCTCCCTCTTTATGCGAACCCCTCATCACTTGGTGCATGACATGGAGCTTGCTTGTTTTACACACCACACATTGAGTACCCTACACAACCATGACACACGCTAACCAATGATCTTATTGGTGAATCAAAGTTGAACCTTGCTTTCTCTACCCTAGGCGTGAGATGCAAGAAGGAAACACTCAAAATCCCTTCCTCCCCTAGATCCACGTGAAAGACTTCATGAAAAGGAGATGGAGTATAGAACACTCAAGCATGACTACCTCTTCTCCCCATGCGCACACCTCCCCAAAGGACCAAGGAGAATAAGTGACTTATATGACACCTTGAGTGTCCTACACTCTACACACTCTCATTACCCCCCCCCCCCCCCCATGCTTATGACAACCTTGAACAATGTGAGGAGACTTGCTTACCCCACACTCAACCAAGACCTAGCCTATCCTATCCTAGGCATGATGATTAGGGAGACTTGAATAAAAAGGTGTGCAAACAAAGATCTCTCCCCTTCCTAGCCGTACACTACCTAAAGAACCAAAGCAAGGACACACTCCCTCACTTCTAGCGTCGGCCACCCACTCATAAACAAGAAACAAGTGAACCAACACCTCTCCTCTCCTCTTAGACTTACGTAAAGAGAGATTAAGAAGTGGTTGGAAGCAACTCTCAATCCTAGAAGACTACTTGAAGATCAAGTTGGAGTTATACTTTAGACATCATCTTTGAGGTAAGATTTCATGAGCCCTTCATCCCTTCAAGTGAGTAGAATAAACTCTAACTATTTTATATGACTAGATCTTGGACTAATAAAGCCATGCATGCATCTTTCATCTTTAAAATCACCTCTTAAGTATATCATCTCTAAATGGCCGAACCTCAATGGTATGCATGCACCCTCTAAATATTCACAATATTTACTAAGCAACCTAACCCTAAATGACCAAATCTATATGTACCCGACTAGATATTGAATATGTTCTTTAAGGTAATATGAAAAGTGTTGAAGTAGATGTTTTAAACAACATGTAGGAAAGCATTACTTGAAGAATCACCACCTAAATGGCATTAACCCTAAATGGCCGAACTTGATGAGTATTAGACCCATGAACATGTTGTCAAAATTATCTCTAGGCATG
The DNA here is from genome assembly GCF_033153095.1 of Gastrolobium bilobum. Classification (NCBI taxonomy): domain Eukaryota; kingdom Viridiplantae; phylum Streptophyta; class Magnoliopsida; order Fabales; family Fabaceae; genus Gastrolobium; species Gastrolobium bilobum. Next base: position 107,768 of record NW_026895540.1, on the reverse strand, counting down.
CACCCCCTAAGTGGTCGAACCCTAATAAGCCTAAAAGGGAAATATGTGAAGGTTTTCTTAATACCATGATGTGTGGCCAAAATATATGCCATAGAATATGACTTATACATGAAAACAATTAGTAAAAATTATCTCCTAGGCATTTTCATCCTTAGAAAGCCGAACCTATGACATGAAGAATATTAAAGTTTAGATCTTTTAATTTTAGAACCATGTACTAAGGTTGAATATGTGGCTAGGACAAACCAAAGCTTGAAAAGAGATCCAAGATACTAGGACCTTCATTTGGCCGAATCCATCACCTACGGGAAGAATTTACAAAGCGAAAAAGGGTAAGTGATTTATGGTTGTTGAAGCGGCTACCCTATGGTTGCCACCCCTTTATGTTAAAGTGAGGTTTGACTGCAATATATTATATGATGCATTACATGATATGTTTGGTTGTTTGGAACTAATGTTTATTCATGCAAGTTTTGTAAGATGGCCTGTGCACTAATACCACAGAGGCAACCTGACGAGGACCCTGGGTATTCGTCCATAAGACCATGGAGAGTAATTGCCATGGCAGGATTGGTATGATGATATGAAAGCATGATTATTTTCCAAACTATGTTTCCAATGTTTTGCCATTCTATTATTGTACATGTTATTATGTGACTATTGCAGGAGTAAGCATCATGGTTTGGAGGTTGCTCCAACTGTGAGTCCTTACTGAGACCCCCAATCTCACCCCTCTTTGGGGAAACCCACTTTCAGGAAAAAATGACTAAATGGGTAAGACAGGGAAAGAGGCTGGTACGAGTTGAAGAGGAACCTGCGCAACCACGTGCAGTTGATAATGACTCCAAACTAACGGAGATATTTAGGAACTTACTAGCCGAAGGAAAGCTCTTGGAGGCAGACTATCTTATATCTGCTCTAGCTGGGCCCATGTGGCTTGAAGATGCACCTTCCTAAGGGTTTACCTAAGTTCTAATTTGGGATGACTGTAATAGACTATGCCACTTAGATTATTTTGAACATCTTATATGCCTTTGAAGTACGATATTTTGGGATGTTTATGTTTTTATGGACTTATGAATTTAGTAGGAAAGATTAAGTAACATAAGCCACTATCCGCATAAGACACTTAAGTAACTACCCACTGGGTAGTAGTCAACACTAAAATTATGATCATGTAAGTGAGCTCCTAAAATCGCGCATAAGTATAAGTAGGGTAACCAAGTAGAGATTAATTTGTAAGTAGACCGTAGACAAAGAAAAAGAGAAACTCATGACTAGAGGAATAGATAAGTTAGGGGAATGAACGAAATTAATTCCCATTAGTAAATTTTAAGTTAACCACGCTTAAGTACATGGATTCCGCGCATTGAATGTCAAGCAATGTTACACCTTTGATGGCCTCATTAAGGGTGTTACAGGAAGCTAAAAGTTTTGAAGAAAAAAAGGAACTCAAAGTAGCTTTGTGAATGTAGAGTGACATGAGTGGATTAATGGATGTATGGTAATAGCAGTGAGAGATTGAGAAAATAAATTGATTGATGCAAAGTGTTAAGTTATAACAATAGGCATTTGAGATGGTGACTAGACCAAACATAGTGAATCATTGAGCCTACACAGTCAAATTCTTTTTTCATGAGAGGTCTTCACTGGGTTAGTGAGGCAGAACTTGCTTTGATGCTCAGTTAATGAAGTGTAGCACTTGCTTAAGTTTAAAATGATGAGGGCAATTTTTTTTTTGTTTAACCACTTTTAAACGAAAAAAAAGCCATCCTTAGATCATCATACATTGAAAACCCATTTTGAGCCTTTAACCTTTTCTTTTCAATACCCACATTTCACCTTGTCCCATAATCTACAACACCTCTTAGTTATGATGGAAATGAAAAAAGAAGCAAGATGTTCTTGGTTGCAATAGGAAGTGAAAGTAAGAAATTGCTAATAAAAGGAAAAGTTTAGTTTCATAAAAAAAGAAAAAAAAAGAAAAAAAGATTTGGCAAAATACTTTGAGGGTTTGAGAAAGCTTTAATGTAAAAATTTTGGCCCTTAAAAAATTTGTCAGAAAAAAAAAGATTTACAAAAAGAGAAAAATAACGGCCACAGTAGCAGCCACTGAATTGTTTGATTATGCTTCATGATTGTGTTTCCTTTCCATTGTAACTAAATTAGCCAATTCCCCACAAATTTTACACCTTTACCTCAGCCAAGTTACAACCTATGCAAGTCCCTTTGATTTAACTTAAGTTTGTGTGTCACTTAGGAGACAAGAGCATCTTATCAAGCCTATGCTACATCTTTTCCCAGTGTTGGATTGAAAGAAACAGGACCCTTAAGCATTGATTGAATACTTCTTTGATTAAGTGAGGATGTGAAAAGTTGCCATCTCTGTTTCCTGTTGCACAATTCTGCATTTTGTGTTAAGAAATGAAAATTCAAGATCTCTTTTGTCATTATTCTACAGTCATTGAGACATTCATGCATTTGAAATTCATACATTGTTGGTTGAGTGTTTTCATGGAATAAAAAAGATCACCAAGCTGCCTGGGTTGTGATTGGTTAACTGTTGAACTAAATACACACCCTTGTTCCTCTGATCTTTGTTTTAATTAGGATAAAAAAAAGTTTTGAAAAGTTGAAAGTTGAATTGTTGTTGAGAAGTGTTGGAGACTGTTGTTGATTCCAAGTAACAATGATTGGTGTAATTGAAATTTTTCTGATTATGGAGAATGGTTATGTGCTGATTTGTTCTGTTACTTGTGGACAAGCAATAATGTAAGTTTGGGGGTGTGATAAGACCATGAAATGTGACTTAAAACATATTGTTTTAATATGAAAATGTAAGAAAAGAATACTCTTTTTGTTAATAGATACCCCAATTACAATAAGTTGGAATGTTACTGACTTAAATGCTAATGGGCCTTAATTTTTATTTCAGGCCCACACATCAGGACTTCCCAAAGCAAAGAATAAAAAAATTAAGAAGAGAAGACATGGGCTGGATTTTTTAAGGCAAGACTCAGCAGCGTGAAAAAGGAAAAAAGGCTGAGACTTGCAAACCCTAACCATAATCCCAAACCTCCCATCACAAATCAGACCACTTAGCCATCTTGATTTCAATCAGTCCACCAAATCCAACAATCAAACCAGCCACACATAAAGAAGAATCTCTTTTTATTTTGCGAATTTGAGGCAGTTACAGGTCGATGGTGTGAAGCGAGCGTGGAGTGAAAAGGTGCACATGCGTTGATTGATCTCATCGTGTGAGAGGAGACACGTGGATTCTGATATAAAGGCTAACGTTGTTGCTGCTAGCAAGGAGTAGAAAATATAAAGAAGCTATGGGTAAAGGCTTTGGAGGAGACTTCTTCTGTAATCTTCTTCTCCATTTTTCTTTATTTTTATTTTTTCTAGTACTGTAAATAGATGCTACTTTGTTCGGATTAGAACCTGTCAGCACAGTACCGAGGTTATTCTGGTGAATAGGACTCGGGCTGTGTTTTATGTTTTCTGCACTTTAGTTCGTCTGTAATTTTTCATTTTCATTTTGCTGTTTTTGTAGCTCAACCATTATGGGTATGAGCTAAACTTTTTAAGGTTGGGTCTGGGTACCCGAACCTCAGTTATGGATGTTTGTTAATTGTTTTTGTTAAACTTTGATTCCCAATTGTTTAATATCATACTCTTTAATTAAATATTCTGTCATTGAGGCCTGATGGTAGATATTATGTTAGGAAGTAGTCATCGAGAGGTGACTAATTTTGGAAATGTATTAAGCACATGGACTTGATTGTGAGAGCATTCAAGGGTTGTCACTTAGTGATGAGGGCAGCCACCATGTAATTTTAAACTTGAAATGCACGAGTCCTTACTTCATTTAGCACAGAGATGTGTAAATGATTGTTTGAGATAAAATGATTTTAAAAGATTAAAATCAACAAGAATTGTTCCGTAACTGGGAATTAAATTTTAATAATTTGTAATTGGCATTCCAACCATTGCAAGGGGAAAGGTAGCGAAGCTCAACCTAAATTTCCAACCTATTTTTCACTAACTCAGATTTCTTTTCATTTGATTTCTAATATTTCAATCATAGTTCTGTTTACCATTTTTTTTATATAAAAATCTTTTTACATCAGACACTCAAAAATTACTTTCCTTCCATTTTTCACTCTTTAGCTCAAGAAATCAATTCTGAAAATACTAAAAAAATAGAGTCACTTGTCAGTAATATTTTAACTTTGTCTTGTGATTATTTTGTTTTTATTTTTACTCACCTTTTAGATTAGATTCAGTTTTAGCAATTGCAATTTTTAGTCAAGTTATTAAACGCCAAAGATCCTTGTGGGAACGATATTAGTGTCTCAAATACGCCCTATATTACTTGTTGTCGCGTATACTTGCGTGCATGCTTGCATAACTGTTAGCAAGGTAACAACTGGGAAGGAGAAGTCATGAAGATAAACATTGTGAACCAGCTCTTAATGTCATTAACAGGTATTCATGTCGAAATGATCTTGCTTGATCTATTTGATATTGTCTTTTGATTTTTGCTAACCCTCTTCCTTCTTGGAATTATGTATTCTTTTTGTCAAGTACAGTGGTCTATTTCAAAGAGCGCTTCATGGAGCTTCAAGATGAGAAGACCAACATGCTTGCTGAATTTGAAAGAGCCAAGAAGGTGGCTGAAGATGACAAAGCGAAAATGTCGCAAGAATTGAAAGAATTAAAGGCCAATAATAATACTCTAAAAATGCATAAAACTAGCCTGTCAAATCAAGTCAAGGACCTATTAACAATCGTTGGATCCTTAGAGGAAGAGAAGGTGAGCCTAAATGCTGAGGTAATGAGATATCAGGGCCTGTTTGAAAATGAGGCTCTGGGCACTTATGAGAATATTGTGAGTCAAGTGCGCCTATTTAATCCAACGGCAAAGCTGGAGAATGTTCCTTATCTCCATTTTGTGAAGGATGGACAGTTGATGAAATTAAACGACCAACAAGAAGATGAGCTAGTGGACTTAATAAGCGCAATGGACACCGAGACTCTTGCTCAACCGATTGCGCCAGAGAACACAACAGACAACCAAAGGGATGTGGCAGATGGACCTCAAGATATGTCCATTCAGACAATTTAGAATTATCTTCATAATTTCTTTCATTGTATTTTTTGAAGTAATGATGTATTTGTTTAAGACAAATATCACATGGTCTGTTTTATGTGAACCCTCATTATTTGCTTTTGTGGTGGATAATCAAATGTCTTTACAACTTTATCTTCAATTCTTGATATGTCTTCATGTTCTGTTGTCAACGAGTAATTTTTTATACTTTGGTATAATGTAAATCTAAACCCCCTATTTTGGGTACTTTGATGCTTTTTAGAGCATAAGGAATGAGATGAGTGAATTTGCGGGGTGATTTCTTTGTTTGACCAACCCCGAGGATGTACTTCATGGTGCCTTTAGCTAGCACCATGTTTTATATTTTGGTGTCGCAATAAATAGTTTACTATTCGCGTAATTGCGTACCTCATCATCCTTTCTTTGTTTGATAGCGCTTTAATACATCTTCACGTTACTTTAACTCTTCATGTAACCAAAGAAGTCTGAATCAGCCTCTTCCTGCATACCACTTCTTCATTATTTGAAGTGGAAGTTTTAACCATTTAAGGTGTTACCTTCCTCTTTCTGTGTAATGGAAGTTTTAACCAGTTAAGGTTTTACCTTCCTCTATCCACGCCATGGAAGTTTTAACCAGTTAAGATTTTATCCTCCTTGTTCTTCATAATAGAAGGTTTAACCATTTAAGGTTTTACCTTCCTCGTTCTTCATAATGGAAGTTTTAACCAGTTAAGGTTTTACCTTTCTCGTTCTTCATAACGGAAGTTTTAACTAGTTAAGGTTTTACCTTCCTTGTTCTTCATAATGGAAGTTTTAACCAGTTAAGATTTTTCCCTCCTTTGTCCATGCCATGGAAGTTTTAACCAATTAAGATTTTTCCCTCCTCTGTCTAAGCCATGGAAGTTTTAACCAGTTAAGGTTTTACCCTCTTTGTTCTTCATAATGGAAGTTTTAACCAGTTAAGGTTTTACCCTTCTTTTATGCGCGCTAAAAGTTTTAACTAGTTAAGGTTTTACCTTCCTTTTTTTACGCGCATTGATTGGACGTGTCTGGATCATATGATTGATGTTGTAATAAACCTATAAACTTCATTAAAAATGATAATGATAATGATAAGCTGTGTATCACATTATATATATCGCGAATTGAAAATACTTATCTATAAAATAACTTAAGTTTGTCTGCGTTCCATGTTCGTGGAATCGCAAGTCGAGACAACGTTTCAATGATGTATGCTCTTTTCTCTGTTTTCCTTTAACGCGATAAGGGCCTTCCCAGTTAGCTGCTAATTTGCCTTGTCGCGCATTCTTGTTACCAATATCTGCCCTTTGAAGGATTAGATCTCCAACGTTGAAGCTTGTCTTGATAACTTTCAAATTGTATCGCATTACAACACTTTGTTTCAAAGCATCTTCTTTGATATGGGCAATCTCACGCATCTAGCTAATTATGTCTAAGATTTGTAATAATGCGTGAGAATTGTTGTCTTCATTTGCGTACAAATTTCTCCAAGATGCTTCTCCTATCTCAACTGGATTCATCGCCTCACTGCTGTATACCATTCAAAATGGTGTTTCGCCAATTCGCCTATGGTTGAATGGGGAGTTGTCTGATAACCCCATAATACATAATCAACATGTTCTGGCCAATCTTCTTTTGCTGCTTCCAACCTTCTTTCTAGTCCTCATTTTAAAACTTTATTTGCAGCTTCAACCAATCCATTAGTTTGTGGGTGTTCAACAGAAGTATACCTGTATTTAATCTGCAGGTCCTAAAGGATTTGATTGAACTTTTTGTCCACAAATTGGTTCTGTTATCAGTAATGATGGTATGAGGACGCTAAATCGACAGACTATCTTACAGTAGAAGAATCTTAGGATCTTATTAGCAGATATAGTTTCCAATGGCTCAGCTTCAATCTATTTAGTAAAATAGTCAATTGCCACTACCAACCATTTAACTTCTCCTACCGCAGCTGGGAATGATCCCAATAAATCCATGCCCCATTGATAAAATGGCCATAGAGATAATAGGGAAGATAACTCCTCTGGGGGAGCGTGATGTAGATTCGCATGTTCCTGACATTTTAAACAGTAACGCACATGCCTTTTGGAATCTTCCTCCATTGTAGGCCATAAATATCCTTCACGAAGTAACTTTCGAGATAAGGATTTACCTCCCAAATGGGGACCACTTACTCTTTCATGCAGCTTTGCAATAACATATTGCGCTTGTTGCGGGTTTAAACATTTCAGCATTAGGGAAGAAAACCCTTTCCTATATAATTGACCGTGGACAATGGTATAAAATGAGGCATTCCTTACTAGTTTTTTAGCCAAACTTGAATCGGATGGGGTCTCCCTTTTAGTTAGGTAATTACATATTGGAGTCATCCAATCCATTTATGTATCTGAATTCTGTTCTTCATCATCAATCATGTGATCCATGCAATGAGATGGCTGAGCCTTTCGTTTAGCGATAAACATTACTGCACTCGGATTAGGTACACTTTTCTGGATGACTGACCTATTATTCCCAGGGCCTTTTGTACTAGCAAGCTTTGATAGAATATTTGCCCTAGCATTTTTTCTCTTGGAATATGTTCAATCTTAACATTTTCAAAATCCACAAGCAATAAGCGTACCTTATCCAAGTATTTAGCCATCAGGCCTCATTTGCTTTGTAGGTTCCTTGAACTTATGCCACTACCAACTGCGAATCACTCTTCACGATCACTCTTGTTGCTCTTAGGTCTTTAGCCATTGCTAATCCTGCTAAGACTGCCTCATACTCTGCTTGATTGTTGGAGGCTTTAAAACCAAATTGAATGGAGTTTTCTTCAGTAACACCTTTAGGACTTTCAACAATAACTTCACCGCCACTTCCTTTAAGATTAGAGGATCCATCAACAAAAATTGTCTAGTCACCCTTTGATTCCGCCACTTCTGAATGCGTCATTTCAGCAAGGAAGTCAGCTAATGCTTGTGCTTTAATTGCTTGACGCTGTTCATAAATGATGTCATACTCTGATAATTCAATAGACCAAGTGATCATTCTTCCTGCAAGATTAGGTTTACGCAATATCTGTCTGAGAGGTTGATTAGTTCTTTCTTTGATTAAATGTCCTTGGAAATAATGGCGCAACCTGCGAGATGTTATAATAAGTGCAAACATTACCTTCTCAATCTGTTGGTAGCGCAATTCTGGTCCTTGAAGGGCTTTACTGACGAAATAAATTGGATGTTGACCATTGGCGTCCTCACGCAGCTTATCACTGACAGAAAGATAAAGCATCCATAAAGGCAGTGGCCTCTTCATCATGTTTGAACATTAGGATTTGGTTGTACCCTGAGTAAGCATCCATAAATGAAAGAATCTGATACCCTGCTGAATTATCAACTAATTTGTCAATAGTTGGAAGAGGATAAAAGTCCTTTGGACAGTGCTTATGAAGATCTATGTAATCTGTACACATTTGCCATTAGCTTTCTTGACCAAAATGACTTTAGAGAGCCACGTGGAATACGTAATCTCTCTAATGACCCCAGTATCTAACAACTTTGTCACCTCATCGCTAACCACCTTTTGTTTTTCATGAGAAATTTTGCACTTTTTCTGAGCAACTGTTTTGCTTGTGGATCAATAGTAAGGTGGTGGCAAATGAACTCTGGATCTAACCCTGGTACATCAGCAGCTGTCCAAGCGAACAAATCTTTGTTTCTTAACAACACTGCTTTCAATGAATTTTTCTTATTTTCCTGCATGTGTCCACCAATTTTGGTAACATTCCCCGGTTGTGGGCTTAGTTGAAGATCTTCTAGCTCACCATCAGGTTGTGGCCGCACATCGCGCAAATCTTCGCGTATGTCTAAATCTGTCATATTGATAGAAGCTTTGCCTTTAGTATCTTGACGAACTGCGGATTTATTGTTTACCTTTAAACTGGTATTGTAACAGCTACGTGCCGCCTTCTGGTCTCCTCTAACAGAAATGATAGCACCAAAGGGGTTTCTAAATTTCATCAAAAGATGCTGCATGGATATGATTGCGCCTAAAGCTCCAATGGTTGGACATCCCAAAATGACATTATAAGCTGATGCGCAATCAATTACATAAAATCATACCTTAACAGTTCGTCCAAGAGGTATAATCCCAAAGGTTACCAATATTTCAATCGTACCCTTAGGTTGTACGCATTTGCCAGAAAAACCAAGCAAGTCCGTACATCCGGGGATTAAATGTTGCTCTGGAACATTCATTGCGCGGAAAACATCCCAAAAAATAATATCAGCAGAACTTCCACTGTCAATTAAAACTCTTTTACTTGGAGATTTGTCGTGCAAGCTGAAATTACCAATGGATCATCGTGGCTTGGAACGATATCACCGTAATCATCATCGTCAAATTAATGGACTGATAATTTTGACCGGACATGGAATTTTTTCCTTGGTTATTAACTATCATGACTGCCTTTAGATGCCGCTTTCGCTGAGAACTAGTGTCTCCTCCTTCAGCTGTTCCTCCAGCAATAGTAGCTAATACTCCTGCAGCATTATTAGGTAGTTGCGATCTTGCGGAGGTCTCTGGTGCACTGCTTGTTGGTCACGCTGTCTGTCACGTGGTGGTCTCCCTCGTGCCTTCCAGTGTGCTCATATTGCGCATTCTTGTCTTTGTTAGATGTGGGCCAATTATAATCTCCCCTCTCCTAATTCTGTCTCTATCAGGGTTCTTATCATTATCAGGGCTTCTATCACGCTTCCTCTGTGCCCTATAATCTTTGCAGGTGGAAATAAATTCTTGAAGTTTTCCTACTCTGATTAGTACTTCAATGGTGTTTTTTAAGTCAAAACACTTATCAGTAGTATGCCCAGTATCATTATGGAATTCACAAAATTTAGTTTCATCGCGTCACCCATTCTTTTTCAGTGGTGGAGGTTTCGGAACACGAACATAACCAGCTTGAAATACTTCTTTAATGATTCTCATACGCGATGTATTCAAAGGAGTGTAATTTTTAAAATTTTCCCATTTTCTTTTCTCTCAAAAATGCCTTTGAAAATCTTTCTAGAAATCTTTACAAAATTATCAAGTTCTGGTTTCATTCCATGAATATCACGAGAACGCTTACAATCTTCCAAATTGATAAATTTTTCTGATCGTGCTCTAAGGTCCTCAATAGTTCGTGGACGATGTTTCGCCAACGACATGGAAAACGGACCATAATTATCATTATTTTACAATATAAGGATATAGCAAGGGATTTAGAGATATATGGATATAAAAGAGAGAGGGATATATAAGGGAATTTAGAGACATAGGGAAATAGAAGGGACAAACATACGATGGAGCAGGAATGATCTGAGCCAAAACCATGCACCCATCCGGTTTACTGGCCTCATACGAGCTCTCAATCCAAGAATGTTCTTTATGGAATTAGATTGTCATACCTGGGTTGGTACCCTTCGTATATATAGCAAGTCTTATGCCACCTTTGGAAGGCGGCATGCCTTCTTATTGGTTGTTTATGAGCTGCAGACTTATCTGTCTCAGCTGGTGCCTTTCTGGCTATAGTCTATATATTTTTTTGTCTTGTTAGAGTGATGACAAGCTGGAGTCTCTCGTATGTTGGTTTGACACCCTCCCCTGTATGCATCCAAGGGAGATGTCTGCTAAGCGGATTAGAGTCGTAACGTCGTTGAATTAAATATTGAAACTGCGTTTTAAAGTCACAAAATAAATTCACGTATTGATATCTGGTTGTACATGAAAAACAGTGGGGATTTTGAAAACGTATTGCTTGCTGAAATTGTAATTTTTCCAGAAGACTTGCCTGTCTTGCAAAAATATATAAAATCGAATTCACCAGCTTAAAAAAAATTTCTTTGACACTAGGAAACTAGACATCTAGGGCTTTACGTGCATATAAATTATATGTCAATCAGAGGTTTGTAGCCCCAGAAACAGAACACGCAAAGTGCTCGCTAAATCAGTTTCAAAATCTGAATTTAAAACAGACATAAATCGTTTGGACAAATTAACATCAGAATTTCATACGTTTCCAGCTGAAAGTAAAAATCCAAAATACAGCAAATCAAAACATGTTTCCAACAGTAATCCGTCTATCAAATTATTACATCAATTAAAATAATCAGCCAACACCCAACAGAAACAGCAGATAAACAACAGCATTTCCAAAACAGCAGCAGTCAAACAGAATAAATCCAAAATAAGACCTCATCAAATGCTTCTCCGACCTCCTACAATTTTATAAAAATTGAGCCCCAAGAGGGGTGAGAAAAATCCCAGTAGTGTGATAGCAAAACCAGTAATGCAACAATATTAGACTAGATACAGAATTCCAGAACAGTCGCATCAACAATCAAATTCAGAATGGATGCCAAAATATAATCAGAATGCGTATATAACGCCAGAGTACTAATCAGAATGCGTATATAACGCTAGAATAATGTACGTTCATAGCACTACAGTGCACGTACTACTAACTAACACAGTGGAGATTCTATTTGGCCCAACAGAGGGGAATTCCAACTGCGACCTATGCGAACTGAGCCATGGTTCCTTTTCTCTGGTACCTGAGGGATGCTACATAATGCATGCTCAGACAAATGTTTCTTTTCATAAATATTTATAGTTCACAAAACAGCATGAAAATAATGTGTGTATGCCATGATATGTTTCGCACGCACACAAAAAACAGATGAAGTTGTGATGTATATGAGCATGACAAAATCAGAATCAGAGTACCATATAATCTCATGGATTTTCAATACCAATATCTCGAATAACAAACACTTCCAAAACAGAATTTCCATTATGTCAAGTCCAAGGCATATTATAAATAATATTTAACAGAATATAAATCCAAAGGCATATGTGAGCAACAGTCCAAAGTTGCATGCACTAGCTAATAGTCACAATAGGCTTCACCACCAAACACTTACCTGCGTGTCCAAACAATACTCAAACAGCACCAAAATTCAGTCCACACTCTAGGGGTTATGCGCACCTAAGCAAAAATATACAAGTCAGAATTATACGTCACATTTTTTCCTATACGTAGCATACGTTTTCACTCCTTTTGACCCTTAGTTCCCAATCGGTTTACAGGGTTCTTTTTCTAATAAGTTTCTGACTTCAAATAAATATTATCAACTTGTTAAAAGTGAACAATCCAAAGTTTCTCAAGCATAACAATTCGGTTTCAACACTAAAAATAGTCTTATGATTTTTATTCGCATTTTCAACATTACTACCTATAGTGCGCTAAAGAGGGACCTAAAGCATGCTGTCAAATTAATTTAATTCATGTAAAGCTTGATACAACAACATATTCCAACACTAGATACCTCATCCTAGTTTAACAAAACAACAAACTCAACCTTGGAGACTTTATTCCAAGCTCCCAAAAACAATTATTTGTGCTTGTAAGCACAAAGCCTAATCAGTTCAAAATGGCAGAAACAAGGGAATCAAAATGACAAAAGAAACATTTTCCTATCATGCATGTGAGGGCCGAATAGAAAGGCAAGGAGTAGAAGTGACAAAGAGAACAAATATTCCCCTAAAATACACCTACAAGCCGAAACAGTGGGTGAAGGAGGAGCTTAAGGTTCGGCCTTTACCTCTTTGCAGTACACACAACTCGCCACTCAATTTAAGGACAGTAACTTCCCCCTTCAAGAGTTCAAAAAAATATCGAGTTTAGTGCACCTCCTTAAGATGGGTCTTTGGTCGAACAAGGTAAAGAGAAAGATGAGCTTTTGCTGCAATCTCCTTGCTTAGGTACCCTTGGTCGAACTAAGAGGAGAAGAAAAATATACTTAGGATTTTGTTATTCTCCTATGAGCTCACGGTTTGTGGAGAGGTGAATGGGAGAAGATGTAATTTTCTCCTTTGAGTTTCTTGCTACTGATACTTGCGGCCTTGATGAAGGATTAGAGGAAAAGAATGGTGTTGGTTTTATTCTGAATGCCAAGGCCAGAATTCGTTTCGTTTTTCCCCTAATGCGCGCACAAGGGATGGAGTGGGATTGTGTGTGTAACTTTGGACCAATAAAGAAACATGCAAGTAATTTACTTTCTTCCCATTGGTTGCTGGGGCGGCTAGGCTGATTACATTTGGATAGTTTGACAATGATTCAGCTTATTTTCTCTCTATACAAAGCACATGAAAAGAACCAAGGATGGGGAAGGTTGCCAAGTGTTACTATTTGACCTATAAGGGAACATGCATGCTGATTTGTTTGGATAAACTAATGGATAAGGTGAGTCATGGGTCAAGTGTAGAATGTTTAGGGCTGAATGAGGTTCTCAACTTTTAGGTTTTGGGCCGTGGCCCCCCTTAAGGTCATTGGGCCAAAGCTTCCTCCTTCAATGAATCATATTTTCATGTAATTTTCTAAGTATTATCTAGGGTTCTATTATGCGATGTAATTTAAAAATTAAACTTATCCTACACCTACATGTAGTTTGATTTCATGACATGACTCCACACTCCCAATTGCAATTTAAATACTTTCCTAACAATTATTATTTCATGTATCCACTAGGTAGTAACTAAGGTTTCTAAATGTAATTAAAATTATTAAAATTCATCCTACCGTAGTTATATGTATGTAATTCGAATTCAAGACATGCATTCACAATACTAATGGCAATTTTTTATATAAGTTCCTAATTTTTACGGGATGTTACAGTTGGTCTGAAAGCGCAATGGGTCTTAGCTTGTTATATGATCCTTCCTTAGCCTTCAAGTCATATTAGACGATCCGCATAATGAAACCATTGCACTTCATAGTTCTTCTGCGCAATGCTTGTATCGTGTGTTATGGGGCCTATATATTGTTTGGTCCCTTTCTGAGCTTTAACCTTTGTGGGCCTATGTATTTATCCAGATCAAATCCAAAAGTAACTTGTTGAAAGTAAAATAGTTTAGAAGTAGAAGATGTTAGTCTTTGGACATGTTTGATTATATTTTTCTTTTTTCGTTCTTAAAAGTATTTGGTAGAGTAATAAATGAAATGAATGTTTTTTGTGATTTTCTTTTTATTTTAAAAGTTAAAAATTAAAATAACTGGAATATATTTTTTAAATTTGATTTTAAAAGTCAAAAAATAAATAATTTTTAAAAATATTTTACAAAATAAATATTATCAAATTTTTTTAATTTTTAATTTTTAAAAATTAAAAAATTATTTTTGAAAACATAATACAACCAAACCCTTTGTTTTTTGTTTTTGTTTTTTTTTCAAATTTTTATTTTATGTACGGTAGATAAAAAGATTTTTGTTATGGGGTTTAAAGTGGTCACACTTCCCCTTCCATCAATTTTCACCAATACAGCAATCATTTCCCGCCCTGGTGGTCCTTAACACTCTGTCTCTCTGTTCTAGGGTTTAGGGTTTCATTACAGCGGTGGCACAAATGGTCTCTCCGAAGCAGCTCCTTGGCACCATCGAGTCAGCGCTTCTCGGACCTTCACCTCCAACAGCTGCGCAACGAGTCGAACTCTTGCACGCTATTCGCACTTCTCTCCGCTCCTTCCAATCCCTTCTATCATATCCCGTACGCCATTCACTTTCATTGTTGTTATTTTTGCTCTAAGTTTCTTGAGAAGCTCATATCAAAGCTCTTTTTACATTTTTTTTTTCTTTTCATTAGCCCCCAAAGCCCTCTGATCGGAGTCAAGTCCAGTCAAAGTCAGTTAGGCTTCCAGATTCTCCGCCTATCTCTCTAGATGACCAGGATGTGCAGATTGTGAGTCCGCATTGTTTATTTTTCTACACTTTTTGCATTTAACGTGGTTTGTATGCACTAGTCTAATTTTGTATGTATATATATCAACATGTTAGAACTATTGTTCTATATTAGTTCTTATTTTGTTATAAAAAGATAGAATAAAATGTAAAGAATCTACTAAGCTGTATTCTGTTATATTGTGGGACTGCCTGTGATACAAAAAAAAAAAAAAACAGAGCTTGCCCCAAGTAAATCAACTTTTCAAATCAAAAGAGTAAAAGTCTTCAAATATCACAGAAAATGCCGAAACACGTTGTTCTATGAACTTTTTTTTTGCTACTGAGAACATTGTTTATATTGGAGATATCTGTGCTCTTTGTGGTGTGGAGTTTAATGCAGTTCCATTTCCCCCTCCTTTTTCTAATATCCCTTTTATGAAGCATAGGCACTCAAATTGAGTGATGATCTCCATCTCAATGAAGTAGATTGCGTTCGCTTGCTTGTATCAGCTAATCAAGAGGTAGATTTCTATATTCCTTCATACACATAAACACACTCAGACAGACTAGCGGATGTAATCATAAACTTTCATATTTAATTTTGATGCTTGATTGCATGATAGTTTATATGGGTTTATTAATCACCGACCCCCAACTAGTTTGGGATAAACTTTTTATTGAAATTGATGTTGATTTGATAGCATAATTATTTGAACTTTCTTAATTTTAAATTGGATGAAAAATGAATTAAAAAATTGAGTTAGAAACTGTAAGTTGTAAAGAAAGTAGTTTTAAGAAGATTTTCTTAAAAGTAATATGTGAGTGGAATGTCATAGGTAGTTTAGTTTGCAGAAAGTGGGGTTAGTTTTGGTTGTGGTAACTTAATGTTTTTTATTTTTATTTTATTTTTCCAATTTTTATTTGAATGAGAGACCATGAAGAGTGTTGTCAATATACATACACATATCTATTTATATTTATTTATTCAATCATTTATTTTTGCTTTATCTGTAGTGGGGCTTAATGGGAAGGGAACCATTGGAAATTCTACGGCTTTCAGCGGGACTATGGTATACAGAGAGAAGAGATCTGATAACATCCTTCCATTTGCTGTTAAGGGTATTTTTTTGCTATCCAGGCCATCATTCAATTTCATTTGGTCATTAATTTGGCTCTTTTGTTTTTGGTTTACTTTTAATAGCTTTGTGTTGTTTCCTTTACAGGCTGTGGTGCTTGATCAGGGAATTGAAGATGATATATTGGTTGAGATTCAGAAATATCTGGAAGATCTTATCAACTTTGGACTTAGACAGCGGTTGATTTCTCTTATCAAGGTTTGTATTGTGAGAAGTTATTATATTGCTCTGTCTTCTAGATTAAATTTTGATTTAGGACAAAGTCTCTTAAAAGAAAGTTAGTCAAAATTGAGATCCCACCTAGATGATCGGAAGGGGAAAGAAATATCGTAAATTGTGAGATTGACATGGATTAGAGATCTTATCTAGAATACAAAATTATGTTAAAACGCGTGCACACATGCATCCACATTCAAATGTGTGTGTGTATGTGGAGACCGATAGGGTGGAAGGAAGGAAAGAAAGGTTGTTGATAAAAAGGGTGATATTGGTAGATGTGATATAATGTCGGACGTCAGGAGAGCAGCAATGATACCCCTTTTGAAGATTAGAATAACCAAAAAAGACCTTGAAGACTTTGGAGATGAGCTTGTCTTTGCCTCCAGTAAGCTTTTGAACAAAGCATGTACAACCAAAAACATGAGGAAGCACATGATATATAGGATCATTAGGAAACAATATATGGTTAGTAACCTCATTGTTTAACATAATGGAAGGCATACAATTTATGAAAAACAGAATGTAAGGATGACATCCCCTAAAAATGAAGAGGAAATTTCATTTGTAGTTGAGTGCGGGCAGTTTCAATCAGATAGCAGTTTTTGCATTCAGTTACGCCATTTTGTTGCGGAGTACGAGGACAATTGATTTGATGCAAGATACCTTGTTGAGTCAAGAATTCTTGTAGGTGGGAGGAAAACCTCTCCTACATCTTGCTCCTCCCTTGAATTCATGTCCCTCCTCCCCTTTAACCAACTCTACACTCATTTCCCCACCCATAACTTGCTCTACTTTCGCAGCTTGCCACCTGTCTGTCCATTCCTATAACAAACTCTCCTTTCCCACCAACATCTTTTTTGTTAACAATATTACTCCTTGCTGCATCCTTATTGGGCTGACTTCCTTGGACCGGCCTTCTTACCTTCTTTCTTTGGTATATCATTTTGATCGGTCCATCACTTTCAAATGCCAAACTTGTATGGGTTGATAAATTTGGAGGAGGCAAACTAGATCTGAGTGTCATTGGCCACAAACGTTGCTGGAAAAAATTTCCGATGGCCGGAGAATTCGACGACTGTGGTAGATGATGGCCAAAAGAATGCATAGTATGGTGGGAGGTTGCCAGATAGATGTGTGGCTGGGAAAAGGCTTGTCGGTTTCGAGGCATGACAAGGAAGACAATGCGAAAGCATAAACTCCCTGATCGAGAGCTCTGATACCAACTTAGAAACCTGAGAATTGAGTGCAAACTTTCGTGTGTCTAATCTGATCTCATGCACTCTATATATATTGATTTGAAAATCGATTACAGTTGTCTTTTTAAATTGGCTAGTTAAATTGACAAGCTCCATATTGCCTGGCAAATAACCTAAAGATGTCTTTTGGATTGTATAACTAATTGAGTCAATTTCAATGATCCTGATTGTTCATAATTCTTGACATTGTCTTACTATTAGTAAATAATATCACTGCTGATTTTTTTTTTTTTTTTTGTTTCTTTTGGCCATTTATGCATAATTACCCATGAGGCACATATTCTTTGCTTGCTTTGCCCTGGTACAATATGTACGTAACTTATATAAATATCTCTCTGAGCATCATTATTAAAACATTATATGATATTAAGGCATAGCATTGCCATGTTATCACTGCCATTGGAATATGTCATTGTTCATTTTTTGACCTTTACTAGAATATCTATTTAATGTTTTCTTTCGAATGTATATGTAATATTTGATTAGAATTTCTCCCTTTCTTTGGACGATGTATGATATAGTGGAAGGACTTTTCTATATTTTAACTTGAACCTAAGTTCACTTTTTCCTGAAGAATTTGCTTTCTGGATGTAGGAACTCAATAGAGAAGAACCTTTTGGTTGTGGTGGTCCTCAATGTGAGCGCTATGTAGTTGATTCAAGAGGTTCACTTGTGGAGCGACAGGCGGTGGTCTCTAGAGAAAGACATATTCTAGGACATTGCCTTGTCCTTTCGGTTTTGGTTGTTTGGGCAAGTATGTTTCGTAGCCTTTCATATTTTGTTTTATGATAGTTAATGTGTTTGCTGAAGTACTGCGTGGTATACTATTGTATTCTATGACAATTTATGTTTTCTCAGCACTTTGGTTGATATCAGGAGTGAAAGTGCTATGACAATCTCTATTTTCAGGTCCAAAGGATGTTAAAGATATTTTGTCTCTTTTAAAAGATAGTGCTTCTGAAGTTAGTGAGAGCAATAACACCTTTAAACTTCAGGTACGCTTTTATATTCTCTTGCAGAGCTAAATTTAGTATTTTTTGTTTTATTTTGTGGTGAAGCATGTATTTCATAAGCATTGGAACAATCCAACACATTTTATGTGTGTAAAAAGTCATGGAAGCTATCATAGCTCTAGAAAATACTGTATAATATTAAGGTTGTACCTTGATAAAGTTTAGAGTATCCTAAAGTCTCTCTTATGATATGTTTCCTGATTTCTTCATATTTTATGATTTTTTTTTGACTTTTGGAATCCTCCTCTATTTAGTAAAATCAAGGATTCGTGCTTTGTCTTTTGTATTCACTTTTTTATCATATCCATCACTTCTTAACACATAAATATACTATGTCATTCATTCTTCTCCATGTTTCTTAGTTTATGCCTAAATCCTTATTGTTTCAACATGGTATCAAAGTGATGCCATCATTGGTGACCTGTCCTGTCACTATTTCGTTGTTGATTTTTGTAAAACTGAAATTCTATTTTAAAAATGTTATTCTATTTTTTTCTATCTCTTCTACTAAATCCTAAACACACTGCCTACTTCGTGGCCATAAATATTTCCAAACTTCTCCGATCACATTCATTTCTTCTCGTTTTCCTTGTTTTACCTTCAAGTGCTATCTGCATAGTTAACTCAATTCCAATGCCACCATAGCATTGAGGGGGAAAATTTTGGAATGCATCCTAGCCCTGTCAATTATAATCCCTTATTAGAATTTGATTTCAACTAGTTATTTGCAAGAAGGGAACCCTTATTCTTTGACGCATATGAATTTTTTAATCCCACACTCAAATTTTTTCTTTAATATAAATTATTACCTAAAATATAGACAAGAGATGAACCACCTGCAACCTAGTATGCAAAATCTCCCTTCGAAACAAACACTCTTGGTGACGTTCTAGCGTTTTGGAGGGGAGGAGTTCGAATGATTTATAATTAGATTAGAGGGTAAAATTTGTAAATACAAATTTAGAATAAACGCATAATTAGAAAGTAAATATAAGGACTATGAAAAAGCTGTCGTACATCTTAAAAAATTTCGCTTTTGGGAGCTTTTAGTTTTTTTTTATTCAATATAAAGAAGCTTTTTTTTTTTTTTTTATGATAATAGCTTTTATAAAATTGTGTTTTGCTAAGCTTCTCCTTTCAAGGAGAAGAGAAGCTAAAAACAAAAGACTTGCCACACTGGTTCTTTGTCTCATATTTATATCACTTTTTGTTGATAACTCGGTATCACTTTAGTTTATCTCATTAATAAACTTCCTACATCACTTCCTTGGAACATTTGGGTGTGCATGTTTTCCCTCCTTCGACCTTGTAACAAACACAAACTCGATTTTAGATCCAAAGAATGTAGTTTTTTGGAATACTCACCTAGTCGCAAAGGCTATAAGTGCCTCAGCCCTGATGGGAGAATGTGTCCAAGGATGACATTGTCAATGAGTATCAATATCCTTTTTCATCCCTTTTTGCATCAAAATCTTTTCACATTCTTGAAAATTCCTTTACCTTCCCGAGCACTGTTACTCTTTCCCTTGTCTAAAGCTCACCTTTTAATTCTTCCAATTAGCCTTGGTCATATTCCCACTTCTATTCGAACTTTTAATTCACCTTCAACATCTAATTAGGATATTTCATCATCTCAAAATTTATCAAGCCACTTACTCCCTTTATTCCATTCATCACCAACTCAAGTTTCAAGGCCATCTAACTATTTTCGGCATTCTCACACTTCCTCTAGGACACCCAGTCAGTCCTCAAAGTCATCACCTATCCTTTCATGTGGTACTTTCTCAAGTCCTATTGCTTCAAGCAAGTCTAGATCCACTTCAACTGTTGATACATCAAATCCGTCAGTCCACTCATCCTCCAATCAGTCCTTAAGCTCTTCACCAATAACACGTTCGTATCTCATCTAGTGCAAGTATTCCAATTCCTCTTTGGTTCATCACTTCATCCTGTTCTTAGAATTCCACAAACCAACACAATCAATCTTGTTCATGTAATCACTCACCAAACATATCTTACTCTTGACTCTTTGTCCTCGCCAACTTCACCAACTTCTTTTCGGTCAGAATACATATATTCAACATCACTTGGTCCATCTACTCCTACATATAGCATCATGACCATGTCAAAGGGACCCACCCCTTCTATTTTCACTGCTCCTGAGAAACCAATAAGTGTTAAACAAGCTCTGGCTGAACCCAACTGGTTTCAGGCTATGTAGGAAGACTACAATGCTCTTACAAGAACTACAAGTCCCAAGCAAAGTCCTAGTTATCTATTTTGACTATCAAAACACAGGTGCAATGGCTCACAACCCTGTATTACATTCAAGAACCAAACTTAGGGAGCTTGGTGTATTTTTTTAAGGAAAATTGTCCTAGCCATATCAATAATTGTTCAGCACATCCTTGCTCAAATGCAAGTGACTGATACTGTTAGTAAACCACTTTTTGCTCTACGATTTGCTGAGCTCAGAGACAAACTCAAGTCTTGATTCTTGCTCATTTGATCCAACACCTTTGAGTTTGTGGGGGTTGTATTAGAGTAGCAGATTTACTTTGTTTACTTGTTTATTATATTATCTGGTTTTAGTAGATTTAGTGTAGCTGTTAATCTATTTAGTACACTTTAATTAGCTTATTCAGTTACACTTCATGTAACTGAATTTAGGCAGTTAGGCATACTAGCTTGGACTACAAGCTTCCATTGTATTTCTTATAAATACCCTTTGTTTATATCAGATAATATCAATAATAGAATCTGCATTAAGAAATAATATCTCTCTCATTTCTCTCTCTTTCTTCTCCTTTCTTTCATTTTTTTTTCTTTCTCTTATTATTCTATCTTCTCCATTTTTCTCAATCTATGCCTACATTCGTGTAATTTCAACTGAAGCACTGCACTTTATTCATCTTCGTCTTTTTTGGTTTGTGCATAAGGTGAGGTGCACTATGTGGCATAATGGACCCCATAACTTGGTCAATTCAAGCAAACATTTTCCTTAGAAGGAAGATACAAAAGAAGGCATGCTTTTGCAGTTCTGCCTTTTCTGAGTCGTCTTTTACTTAAAAAATGATAAATTCATTCTCTGACTATCATCTTCGTTCTCTAAATCTATTAAATGAAGCCAATGATGTCTAAATGAAGAACTTTTGTTTGCTACTTTGCTTTTGTATATACAAAAGAAACTTCGTAAATCACTCCACTCCCCATTAAACCCCGACTAATGAGGGTAGGGGTGAGGGTAATCCTTGTACGAAACCTTACCTTTGCGTATTTGTAAGAGGCTATTTCTCGGATTCAAATTTGTGACCTTTCAGTCACAAAAGAGCAATTTTACCACTGCTGCAGGCTCGCCCTCTTTTAAATTGTTTTAAAATGGGAAAAAAAGAAGAAAGGATATCTGCAAAGGGATGAACCTAAGCAACTTGAAGGCATATGAATGTAAGAATATGAGATAAAGCGAGCGAGCAGATCCCTTGGCTGGGTACATAAATGTTTTATGTAATAAGATAAAAGAGTAAAGTATGTATTGATGCTATTTCTGGGAATCCAGATTACAATATGGTAAGAAAATGCAGAGTAGAAAGAAAAAATGCAACTGACACTTTGGGAAGTCAGTACCTCTTCCAATACACCAGAGGTGTCCCAATTCCACTAACACAGTGCCTGCCTCTCATGCTACCTTTTTCTCCTAATATAGCAACAACTCCTAACAGATTTTCCCTCCAACTTCCTCTCCCTTACTTCCCATGTTTGTCCACGTCAACCACTATGTTGGTTGTACTCCCCTGCTTTTTTTTTTTTATTCTGTTGTAGATCCTGGTTACTATGGGCCTATCATATACCCTTGGTTACATGTCTAATTCATTGTTCTAATATTTTATATTTCCAAGCTCAAAAGTACAAAGATTAGCATGGTGAAAAGAATAACTTCCTTGTAATATATCATATTTTTTTGTTGATTTTTTTTTATTTTGTTTTGTTTTTCGTTTTTCATTTTTCATTTTTTTGATAAAAAAAGATATAAAATTAATTTGTGAAAGAGGTTAAACATGAATAGTTTTTGAGGTGTATGTGATACCCTATGATCATCATGCTGCACTTGCTTTTGTGACACAAGCTTCTTCTGCTCTGAATATTTGTGTTGCTTGCTCACAATTTTCACATTTTATGTCTGTGCAGATTACCTTTAGTCTTCTCTTTTCCCTTGTGATTACGTTCGTTTCGGAAGGTTTGAGTACAGTGCCTGATAAAACATCCGTCCTTTCTTCTAATAATTCCTTCAGACATGAATTTCATGAACTTGTAAGATGAAAGATAATTACTGTTTTGACTTGTGTTCTAATTGTTTATCAAATATTTGGTGTCAATTTTGGGTGTTGTTGACTTTCTTTCTTGGTAAAGGTAATGGCTACCGGAAATGATCCAGTTGTTGAGGGCTTCATTGGTGGCATAAGGCTTGCTTGGGTGGTACATTTGATGTTAATACAGGACCGTGTTTCAGCAAGGGAGACTGTTTCAAGTGGTTCATCAAATGAAATGGGTTATCTTAGTCAATGCTTGGAAGTCGTTTTCTCAAATAATGTTTTTCAGTTTTTACTGGATAAAGTTCTTCATACTGCTGCCTACCAGGTTCATTTGCATTGCTACATTTTTTTTTTTTTTTTGATAAAATAAGAAATTCATTGAGACAAATAGAAGAATGTTACGAGGACATTGGAGGATAAGGGATCCTCCACGAGGTAGAAAAGGAAAATAAAACAAAATAAAAAGTGAAAACATTAATGGAGTAAAGCTGTCCAGTCCCTCTGCACATCTGTTATTAAACCCCCCTTGAAAAGTCAACATGCTTTAACTTCTGAAAGTCTTGCACTTTAATTAGTTAAATAGAGCATAAAAGGCATTTTCTCGACTATGGTATATTAAACAAATTATACATAATTTAGAAAAAAATGTTTTGGTACTTCTGTCTCATTTAGTCTTGTTAGCACCTCATACATTGTAGTCAGTTACATTGTCCAACTTAGATGTTAATATAGTATCTCATGTTCTGGTCCTTGTGATGGTGAAGAATCAAATCCCACTTTGAAAGGTTGTCCTGGACGGGATTGTTTTCATGAATTCATCGTTGTTTTTGCTTCTATGAATCAAAAATTTAAGATTCTCAAGTACTGTAATTGAAATAATTTTATGTATCTAATCTAGATTTGCTTTTGCCATGTCACTTTTAGTAGAACTATTTTAATTATTTAATTACTGTAGCTTTTCATGATTATACTTCATTGGCACACCTTTGAGACAGCTGCTTGTCTTTCAGAATGAAGACGAAGATATGATCTATATGTACAATGCTTATCTGCACAAGCTGATTACATGCTTCTTGTCTAACCCTCTGGCAAGAGACAAGGTCAGTTGATTATTCCCACACCTACATATAGAACAAGTTGATTTAGTGTATTAAATGCACAACTCCGGCTAGGATTTGGTTTTGATTGCCAAACTACGCGATTATTGTTATTTGTTGTCTTTAGCATCTTACATCTATTATGATGAGGACAAAATACCACATTTAGTATTATTCTTTTATATTTCTTCTTATTCAGTTATCCATTGTGTAATTGATTCATATGTATTGCATTTGTAACATCCGACAACTTGCAAGGATCAATGAAGAATTGCTCCAAGTCAAACACGCTTAACTATGGAGTTCTTCCGCTTCGGGCTACCGAAAAGTAGATGCATCTTGTTAGTATATGTAGTACATATTATATCTTTTCAAGCCATCCTCAACTATATTGTCCCATTCCTAGACAATCTATGAATTCCTCTTTTTTTGGTGTTGATTCTATTCATTCATGTACCCCTCCCACTGGAAGCCTGCCAGGAGCCGCTCCTTGTCCGTGCCTCTCTTGTGCACCGACGATCGCTCCCCGCCCTCGTTAGCACCCAAGATGTTACATGATAATGGTAGTTAGCAGGATTTGAACACATTACATATGAGAGGATAATGTTGATGACATTTCAAGCTATGTTTAGGATTTAAGAAATGTATGAGATATATTTAGATTTACATTTTAATTATTAAATATTTACATTGAATATATTTTGGAATAAGATTATGATATAGTTAGCCTTGCACTTGTCCCTATTACAGGTGCGGCGGTAACATTTCCCCAAATTAGTTTTAGATTAGCTTCCGCAGTATTTATACGATCCAAATAAAATAATTAAATGTATTTTGGCATATATATTATGGAAAAACATTTTCTCATGTTGCATGAGAATTGAATTCTCATGTTGTGATCTTTCGATTTGCGTGCAAAGTTTTTTTTTTTAATAAATGTGGGGGCAAAGCTTTTTTTTTTCTTTTTTTAATAAATGTGTGGCCCACCACTACTTGAGTCACAAAATGAGAATTCAATTCTCATGCAACATGAGAAAATCAAACCCCATATATTATTACAAAAATATTTATAAAAATTGTTAGAAATTTGGGGGTGTTACAACATCACATGTCTCTAACATAGTAGAGAGCCGGACGAGAGGCAACCCTAATTCTAATACGTACTTTCCAAGTGGTTCCATTGTGCACCGATGACAAATTTTTTCCGAAAATTGTTGTCCATCTGGTTTTCGATGTCTCTTGTCATGAACTCCCTTCGCCAATGTTTCCCAACTGTCGGCCATCGTCCCAAATCGTCTTCCTTTTCGCTGTCGATTGTCACGCAGAGAGACTCACCCACATTTCTAATTGCCTTCTCATGACGAAGCTATCTATCCAGGATCCACCCATAGACCTAGGCCACACGTCCATATGCATGATAGCATGTTGTGACTGTGTTAGCCCTTGTAGCGGCACATGGAGGCTTGTGCAATGTATGTTCAATGCACAGTTTGGACAGAGGCTCGCCCTCTCTTGTTGGTTCCAAATCTATTTTGATGCGTTAGTTTCAACTTCATTGCCAACTGTATAAAAACTATTTTCTTCTTTGCACTATTTTTCACATGCTCTTATTCACACGTGATTCTGGTGACCTATTGCCAAATTTGGTCTTTGTCCCTAATGGGGTTGTCTTGATGCTTGCGACTTTCGGTTCCATTGCTTTGACTGGTCTCACTCTGATGGGCCTATAATAAATAATCCAAGCCCATTAGTATTTTAGAATTAGTATATATAGAAGTTTAGGGTGATGTTTCTGGATTCATGTATTCAATTCTGGTTTAGTGAAGAATTGAGAGACCTCTAGGGAACTCTTGAGCCTAGGTATTTGGTTTGAGGGGGAGTTGAGGCGTTCTCTGGGTTTATTTTCTGCAATTTATCCTTGTAAGGAGCTTGTCTCCATTTATATTTCTGCAATTTCTTATGAATAATATTAGGTTCCATCAATTTGGTATCAGAGCACTTCCGATCTAGGGGTGTTCTTGATCCAGATCTGAAAAAATAAAAATAAAAATGAAGTTCAGATTTACTGCTGTTCCAAAATTCGTTGGAGAAGGAGATGATGCTTGGGGATGGCTGATCGATTTGGAACAATATTTTCAGATTGAAGGAATCAATGAAGATAAAAAATATAGGGAAGCGGTGAGAGGGCTAAGAGGGAGTGCGTTCTACTGGTATCAAGGTTGGAAGTGGTTGAATCTTACCGCAAACTTGAAGAAGTTTGAGAAGCCGTTCACAGAGAAATATTTACCTGAGATTTTATTGGTAGATGATGGAGAATCAGATCCAACAATTTATGGTGATAAAGTAGCAAAGGAACAAATCAAAGAAGGCAAAGAGAAAGAGGTAGTAACGGTTGCTAAAAAAATAGAGATCGAAGCAAAAGTCGAACGTGAAGGAGCAGATCTAAGCTCAGAAAAAGAAGCCAAAGATGCCAGATCAGAAAAAACTGAAGAAGAAGATGAAATCAACAAAGAAGAAGAAGAAATCAGCATCGAAGTAGAAGATGCAACAAGTGCAGAAAAAGAAGAGGAAATGCAAAACAAAGAAGAAGAGAAAGAAGTTGGACAAAGGGCGATCGTGAGAGCATAATTGTGTCTTCATCCCATGGAAATGTCGTCTTCTGCGCAAAGACGTGCGAGCATTGGGAACGACGATGAAGAAAGGGAGAGAGTGAGAGAGGGGTTGGGAACAACGATGGGGCTTCTGGGCATCGGGAGTGGGATGATTGGTGGGCTGAATACACACTCAGCTTTGCATAACAAGGCTTCCACTTGTGAGGAGAGGCCCAACATTAAAAATAAAGATGAGCATAATGGGCCAGATGGAACAGGCACATGCTCCTCGGCCCAAAACAGAGGAAATAATCGAAATATGGGCCTATTCAACAATACGGGTCACTCAAACAATTTGGGTCACTCTAATTCTGATGGAATTGGAACAGAAGCCAGCGCATTAAACGAACCAAACGCTAGTAGGGGAGGAGGCAATCCTAACTCTAGTAATGGCAGTCGTGGGGCAAGATTCAGGCGACTCTCACCGGAGGAGCTAAATGACAAACGCGGAGATGTATGCTTCAAGAGCAATGCTCATTTGTCACCAGATCAAATCTGCCAAAACCAGCACCTCCACATTATTTGGGTGTGTATTGTCAAACTTGTGCTTGAAAGGGAGGAGCAATTTTTCAAAAGTGAAAGCATGGAAGATAGCGAGACTCTTGTGGGTCTCAGTTCCAGCAATTTGTTGAAGTTGAGGGGTGAGTTTCATGGAAAGAAAATAGAATTGAAGCTTCCAATGTGGTCTTGGTGCTTCAAGCAGTGGGATCCTGGTGGATATTTTCTCACATCACCTACTCTCCTTCTCACCTTGAGGACAAGGTGAATTTTGAAGGGGGAGTATTGATGAGCCTATAATAAATAATCCAAGCCCATTAGTATTTTAGAATAAGTATATATAGAAGTTTAGGGTGATGTTTCTGGATTCATGTATTCAATTCTGGTTTAGTGAGGAATTGAGAGACCTCTAGGGAACTCTTGAGCCTAGGTATTTGGTTTGAGGGGGAGTTGAGGCGTTCTCTGGGTTTATTTTCTGCAATTTATCCTTGTAAGGAGCTTGTCTCCATTTATATTTCTGCAATTTCTTATGAATAATATTAGGTTCCATCACACTCAAACTCCATTTCTCGGTCATTGGATTCCTTGGCCCCTTTGTGTTTGGTTCTACATGTTTTGTCCATAAAGTCAATCCTGGTCTTGATAAGTTTGCTGCTTAATCTTATGTGTCTTTCTTGGTTAAACTCTAGTACCCCTAAATTTTTAACAATTTTAAAAACATTCTAATAATAACAGAATTTCCAAAAATTACATTTAATTATTTATTAAGACTGCATAAGTATTGCAAAAGCTAAACTAAAGTCAATTTAGAGGAATATTATCGCTGCACCTGTAACAAGGACAGGTGTGCAAGGCTAAATTTGTTAGACTCTTATACTGAAAATATATTCAATGCAAATATTAAAGCTTCAAAACGTAAAACCAGAGTCTAATGTTTAACTTAAAATGTCTTATGCAATTATTAAATCCAAAGCATAAAATTTATAATGTTTAGGCCTAACTTGAAATGTTCGGGACGTTATCCTCATTGCCCACGGTTAGCCCTAACTTTCGAAACCTGCTTCACTGATTGTCTACTCCCCCGAAGGATCATTGCAGGACAAATACAAACACAAACAGTCAGCAAAAGCTGGTAATCGCAATCCAAAACACAATAAAGATAGTTATATCTCAATTAATCATCACAGTCAACTCAAGCATTAGTCATGATATGTCACTTCCATTTTTAATTTTATTCATTTTCATTACATATGGAGAGAATCATGGTATACTCGAAAAACCCTATTGCTAGCCTACCCACGTGCCCGGGAAACCCTGTTGTCAGCCACATATAATCAAAATTTGGCCATCATCAAAATATCAATTTCTAGTGTGCACATCTCTGTCTCAAAGTTGCTACTTGTATCCCAGGAAATCGTGATTCTAGCCACCACTTTGGGAAGAACAAATAAATGTCATTTTCACATCATATAACATCTTAGGCATAAAACTAGAAGGTTATGTTCATCACTTTCAGGAGGTCAAAAGCCATCTTCCCATTATTATCGTATCACAGACAAATTAGGGAAATCCAATCTTGTCACAAATCACATACTTGAAAATTTTCTCATTTCATAATTTCCACATCAATTATCCAATATTTCAAAGGTAAGATTACATCACACATAATCAATTGTCCGACATCTATCAAAGGTAAGATTCATATCACAACCAATCATCAAATATCTATTAGAGGTAAGATTCATAACACAAACAATTAACATTTCAACCTATTATTATTAAGGAATTAAGATTATATTGTAAAGAACCAATTCAACGCAAAAGCTTAAGCTATTAGGTGAAGTTACATTTAATGGTTTTATATATCTCTAACACGCCCCTCACACGAGAGCCTATTGGGCTTGAAGGGTGGATGATGTATCAGGCTTAGCCTACCTGTGCTAAGAAATTCATAAATATTCTTTTCCTTATTTAGGATTCGGGTTAGGTCTGGGCTTCTCACTTGAGCCCATTATGGACCCTATATATTGTATCTTGTATTAGTTTAATACACAACATATTATTTCATATTTCTATATTCTCAAGTTTGTACCAGAGCTCTTTTGTTTTGGGGACCCTCGCATTAGCTTAAAACCTCGCTTTCACTTTAAAACCTAAGCCCACTGCTTAGGTGTTCTCTTTTTCTTTGCCGTGTGTCCTTCCGGCAAGGCATCTAAGCCGTGTGCCTCTTTAGATCGCTTTCTTGATTGGCTATGTTGACCGTCTCAAGGTGCGCTTAGTTGCCAAGGGTCTTACTCAAATTTTCGGCCTTGACTATAGTGACACATTCTCTTCGGTCGCTAAGATGGCGTCTTTTCGCATGTTTCTTGCCCTCTCTTCTATTCGTCACTGGCCACTCCTTCAACTTAACATTAAAAATGCTTTTCTTCATGGTGATTTACAAGAAGTTTACATGGAGCAACCACTTGGCTTTGTTGCTCAGGGGGAGTTTGGGAAGGTGTGCCGACTTCGTAAATCCTTATATGGTCTCAAGTAGGGGTGAAAGTGGGCTGGGCTGGGCTAGGCCAAGCTTTGCCTCGAAAAGCCCAAGTCTGTGCCAAAAAATTTCAATTTGGCGTAGCCCAAGCCTAATACGAGTCTAACTGTTAGCTTGACTTGGCCCGTTTATAAAAAACAAATGGCCTGGCCTAGCCCATTAGCCTTTTAATTTTTAACTTCCAAGCAGAACCATGAATCACTTCACAAAATACTCAAATTTTGTTGCTAAACCAAAAATCACAATTTCAACGTCCAATCAGAATCATGAATCACAACAAAACTCATCACAATCTGCATTTAAGTTACTTTCAAAAGCAAAATGCTCAAACTAAATAACATATATTTCATGAGATCCAACAAATTCATGGATTATGGATTCTGGTAAGATCACACACCCTACATCTTTTTTTACTTCTTGCACTGATTTCACAAATTCATGGATTATGGATTCTGGTGCAACTGATCATATGACCTGTCTTGCTTATTCTTTTCTTTCATATCACCCTACTAGTGGTATCTGTACTATAGCTGTAGCTGATGGATCCCACAAATCAGTTGCGGGTTCTTGTAACATTCAAATTCAAACTTCCTTATTTTTAAAAAATGTTCTTTATGTTCCTCAACTTTCCACCAATCTTATCTCCACTTATAAGCTTACAATTGACATGAATTGTGCTGTCACCTTTTTTCCTACCCATTGTGTTATTCAAGATATCACCACGGGGAGGATGGTTGGAGTTGCTAAGGAGCAGGGTGAGTTGTACTATCTCATTCCAGAGCATGCGATAAGGCATACCAAGAATCAATTATTGATGAGTCATCACCCGTCTACTTCATTCTAACATATTTGGCTTCATCACAAACACCTGGGGCACCCGTCATTTGGCTTATTGAAGTCAATGTTTCATTCTTTGTTTAAGGATCAGTCAATTGACTCCTTCCGTTGTGATGTTTGTGAGCTTGCGAAACACCACCGTTTGCCCTTTCCTTCAAGTTCAATAAAGAGTATTGAGCCCTTTACTCTTATCCATTCGGATGTTTGGAGCCTTTCTAAAGTACATAATATTTCAGGTACTACGTGGTTTGTTTCTTTGTTTGGTGATTGCACTCGGGTAACATGAATATTCTTGATGCAAGACAAGTCAGAAGTATGAGAATTGTTTATTCGATTTTATCAAATGATTGAGACACAGTTTGGTAAAAGTATTAAGCGATTAAAATTTGACAATGGTACGGAGTATGTCAACGAGCGTCTGTCACAATTCATTTCAGATAAGGTATGATTCATGAGCTCACATGCGTGGATACCTCTCAACAGAATGGGGTTGCTGAAAGAAAAAATCGACATTTGCTTGAAGTCACTAGAGCATTATTGTTTCAGAATATGTACCTAACTTTTACTGGGCAGAAGCTTTATTAACTGCAGCCTATTTGATTAACCGCTTGCCTTCCAGAGTCCTTGGTTATGTAAGTCCTGTTGATCTCATGATCTTTTTTTTTCCTTCTGTTCCAATTATGCAAAGTCTCCAGTCTCGTATCTTTGGATGTGTTGCCTTCGTCCATATCCATAAACAACATCGGATTAAATTAGAGCCTAGAGCCCTTAAGTGTGTCTTCCTTGATTATGGGATACAAATGTTACCACCTTCCAAGTCGTAAATTCTTTGTCTCTATGGATGTTAGATTCCATGAATCTGGGTCTTACTTTCTACAACCTCAACTTCAGGGGGACAATAGTATAGAAGCTTCATCCATTTTGTTCGAGTCTGAGTCTCTCTTTCTGTTACCTACATCTTCTACTCCAGTAGTTACACTACATGACAGTGAGAAGGAAGAATAATTACTGAGACTGAAAATTCATTTGATTCCTTATGTGACATGCCTCCTATTGATAGACAGAAAGTACGCAAAGTTGGGACACCCGAACTATTGTACCAAAGGAAGAAACAACCCACACTGCTCCACTAGCAATTGTAATCGCCTGAACCGTTGGTAAGTACTGAACACACTATTTCTTTTATTCTTGAGCCTGATATTAATTCTGATGACTTACCCATTGCTGTTAGGAAAAGGACTAGGTCTTGTACCCAACACCCTATTTCTCATTTTGTCTCCTCTAAGAATCTCTCTATGCAATGTAGAAGTTTTATTACAACAGTTGACTCCATTTCAATCCCGAAATCAGTACATGAAGCATTAAATGATGATAATTGGGTTCAAGCCATGCATAAGGAGATGAATGCATTTGAGAAGAATAATACATGGGAATTGAAGACCACTATCCTTCTAGTTTATGTTGATGACATTATTATAACAGGGGATGATATAGGTGAGAAATGTAATCTGTAAAAAAGACTGACTGCTCAATTTAAAGTTAAAGATCTTGGAAAACTGAGATATTTTTTTGGGATAGAAGTTGCTCATTCAAAGGAAGGGATATTTATTTGTCAAAGGAAGTATGTTCTTGACTTCCTTAAAGAAGCAGGAAAACTTGGGTGTAAACCTTCCAGTACTCTGATTGAGCAGAATTGCAGACTAGCTCTCCAGTGGACAAAGGACAATATCAACGAATAATGAGAAGTTTGATATATCTAGCTCATACTAGACCTAATCTAGCTTATGTAGTTAGTGTCGTTAGTCAATTTATGCATGATCCGAGGGAAAACCACTTGCGAGCTGTGGACAGGATTCTCCAATATCTGAAAGGCACACTAGGTAGAGGACTATTGTTCCAGAGAGGAGGAAACCTGTCCTTAGAAGTTTATACAGACGCCGATTATGCTGGATCCGTGACTGACCGACGGTCTACTTCGGGCTATTGTATGTTTCTTTGTGGAAATCTTACATGGAGAAGTAAAAAACAAAATGTGGTTGCTAGATCAAGTTCAGAAGCAGAATTTCGAGCTATGGCTCAAGGCATCTGTGAGTTATTATGGTTGAAAATCATTCTCGATAATCTCAAGGTGAGATATGAAGGATCTATGAAGTTACTTTGTGATAACAAGTTAGCTATCTGTATATCCCACAATCTAGTTCAACACGATCAAACCAAACATATTGAGATTGATCGCAACTTTATTAAAGAGAAATGAGACAGTGGACTGATCACTACTCCATATATTCCTTTTGGTCATCAATTGGCTGATGTCTTAACTAAGGGTCTTCCTAATGATAGATTTCAAGAACTTACTACCAAGCTGGGAATGATAAAATATCCATTCCTCAGCTTGAGTATTGTAAATATTAGAATTATTTTATTATTATTTTGTAATAGTTAGAATACTCTATAAGTGTATTTGGGCTTATCCCATTAGGTTTTTTAGTCTCTTTAAATAGAGAACTCTTCTGCAAATATTATACAATTCAATAATATACAAATCTTCTTTTCTAGTTCCAACAGCTCGGTACAAGGAGGTGATAAAGAGGGTGTCAGTAGGATCGTTGGATGGAGAGTGACATTAGTTCGTAATTGATGAAGTGGTGAACCGGTGTTTGGAGATTTTCTTGCGTTGTTTTTGTCATCGTAAGCCTAAACAGTGGCCAAAATGGTTTCATTGGGCCAATTTTTGGTACAACACTATTTATAAAGATTCTACGGGTATGACTCCTTTCAAAGCCTTATATGGTTGTGATCCTCCCCATATTCCGTGAATAGGTAGCAATGCTGGTAATGTTCATGCTGTTTCTTAGCTTTTGACTGAGCGCGATGCAATTCTAGATGAGCTCCACTCCAATCTGTTAAAGGCATAGAACCATATGAATGTGCAAGCCACCGGCATTATCGAGAGGTTGAATTTGATGTGGGAGAGCTGGTTTATTTGAAGATCCAACCTTATAGGCTCAAGACACTTGTCAAGAAGATAGACGAAAAGTTGAGTCCCCGTTATTATGTATAAATGACCAATTCAACCCAAAAGCTTAAGTTGTTAGGTGAGGCTACATTTAATGGTTTTATACTTCTCTAACACGCCCCCTCACACTAGAGCGCACTAGGCTTGAAGCGTGGATAATGCACAGACCCACCTATCTATGTTAATAAACTTCACAAGACCTAATTAATTATTAATTAAAATAGGGGCGGTGAGGATTGAACCCGGACATCGAGGTTCTGATACCATGTAAAGAATCAATTCAACCTAAAAGCTTAAACTGATGGGTGAGGCTGCATTAATGGTTTTATACTTCTCTAATATTATGGACCATTTGAGATGTTACATAAAGTTGGACCTGCAGCTTATCGACTTCTGTTACCTGCTGGTTGTCGTGTTCATCCAGTATTTCATGTTTACTTGTTGAAGAAGGCTATCAACCCTGTTGCGAATGCTTAACTGTAACATCCCGTCTCGAGCCGGTTCAATTAACATGCATATGATACAAACAGAAACATCGGAAGACTTAACTTACAAAAATACGAGCTAACTTTTTCTTTTTCTAGTTTAATTCTTACTCGGCGTAAACGAAAATCGGACAGAGTTTCCTCTATAAATCGGACAACTGGGGATTTTCCAATCCCACTCAGAAGAGTTTCCTGATAGATCGTTTATACAGCATATCAATCCAGAAGTACCAGTCATGCAAGTATACTCTCATACCCATCCATGGGCGCATGCATAACTTGGCTCCGTGCCACTATATTTAATAAGCATGCAATCCAACATGTAAACATAAACTGAATACTACATCATCATATAACGTGCCTGGATACACAAATGTACATGCATCAAACTGACAGTCATGTACAAAACATATACAGGCCATATACAAAATAAAGGATCAAACATCATGATCCACAAAATACTGAAATACTAAATAACATCACTGTACTCCAAAATACAGTAGCCCACCGCGACTCAAAATCCAATCTGTCGAAACGCCTCAACCACGGGTCGCGTCCCTGCTTAGTGAGAGCTCACCGGGGATCTGAGAACCTGAAATAATGTCCCCAAAAAGGGGTGAGATAACAATCTCAATAAGCTCCAGGTTTATAGAAAATTCTCCATACTCCTGTCTCACTCCTGCATGAAAGTCAGATACAGAGTATACATGGCACATATAACTGTAATGTCCCACATCGGTTGGAGAGGGGAACGAAGCATGCCTTATAAAGGTGTGGATACCTCTTCTAGTGTGAGGCTTTTTGTGGGGTGTCCCAAGAAACAAAACCGTGAGCTCGACGGTGCTTGTGCGCGGGGCAAAGCAGACAATATCATGTTACAGGGTTTGGGGCTGTTACTTTTGGTATCAGAGCCTGGCCCTGGACTGGTGTGTACAGCGGGGACGCTGTATTCCCAGTGGGGGAGGATGTAATGTCCCACATCGGTTGGAGAGGGGAACGAAGCATGCCTTATAAGGGTGTGGATACCTCTTCTAGTGTGAGGCCTTTTGTGGGGTGTCCCAAGAAACAAAACTGTGAGCTCGACGGTGCTTGTGCGCGGGGCAAAGCGGACAATATCATGCTACAGGGTTTGGGGCTGTTACATCAGATATCATAACAGAACAAAGCATATATTCATATCATATCAGAGGCGTGCGCTGTCATTCCCTAGAGAGGACCCCAAGGGGAAATCAACGCACGTGTTCCCAAGGGAGGACCCCAAGCAGAACCAGAGCATGTCAAAGGTGTACATTGTCAATCTCAGGGAAACGCCAAGAATACATCAGTGTACCATACGTCAATACAAAAATCATATCAGAACAAGTCATATCATGTTATCAAATAACTCTATATGAATGCATCTATACAAAGTATCAACACAACAGTCATAAAGTCCAACCATAGTTCACTAACCATGGTGGAGCACTCAAGCAGGAAAAGACTCCTCAAAACATAGAGCTTACCTCTTGAAGCTTTACCAAAACGCTTACTTGTGGCATAAGTTACTTATATATCTTCAAGAGATTCCGATCCTTTTCAGTCCCTAGGTACACCAAGAGAAAGAATCCAAAATTCAAATCAATAAAATACTATCATGCCTAGATTTTCATAAGGCATGCATTTTCTCGTTCATTTCCGTTTCTTTACGTTTTTGCCAATCCTATGCCAATACGCAAGTCAAGACCATTTTATAATCGTTAGCGTTCCCTAAATTAACTAAGTATCCACATGAGAATTTTTAACATAATTCATGCCATTTTTCTCTATAAGGCCGTGGTACACAATAAAGGGAACCAAGATTTCTTTAAACAATTTTTAAGTCATTTCCCTTCTTTAATTTGTCAATTTCATCCATTGGACAACAACACATTTCATTAAAATAAAATGTAAATAAATCTACCCCTAAATCACCCTCTAGGCCGAATTCCAAGAGGGAGAAACCAAGGTTTTCTCTTCTTTTTTATGCAATTTTCTTCACTTAATAAATAGCTCACATATGCATATACCTATATAGATATATCTCTACAAGGTATCCAACTAGATTTTTGAACATCACACCCCTACCAAGTCTCACAAGGCCGAAACATAGGGGACATATTACATAGGATTTTTTTTCTACTTTGGCAATCTCACTAATTCACTCATTTTCCAATTATTCCAACCTATTAAACCTTCTCAATACATACAATAAATTTTTGCACAATACCCCCTCATTACCCATGATGGCCGAACAGAGAGGGCATAAGACCATGGGATTTTTTTCTAATTTTATACATACACAAAGGCTTATTTAACATTCCTACATTCAAAACATCCATAAAACATCATCAATTCGAATTTTAAACTAAATTATTTCCCACTCATACATGTTCATAACTTTCACAACATAAATCACAAGACTAAAATCATAGGATTAGAGTTTTGTTACCTCTAATCAACTATCCAAAGCCTAGAAGACATTCACCAAGCAAAGCTCCACCAAAAGCTCCATTTTTCACCTTTGATGAATAGTGAACCGAAAAGGGGGTGGTGAATATCTCCCTCCACAAACGAAATCAGCTCAAATGGTGGGGTGGAATGGCTTCATTGGGTGGTTTACAAGCAATTTCATGTAATAGACTTTTGGATTTGGAGGATTGATGATGGAGAAATCAAAGAAAGAAATCCAAACCCTAACCCCCCCTTTGTTGATGAGTACCTCAGGTTTTCAAGAGAGAGAAGAGAGATATGCTGATGTGAATAGTGATTACTTAGGTGAGTTGGACTTATATGCATAGGTGGCCCTTTTTACCGGTTGTTTTTCTATCGCGTATTTTCACTTAAACTGACCCGAAACTAACTTAGAGCTACGAACATATTTTTATTTTTCTAAACTCATTTACATTAATTTTTATTTCTTAAGGAATCATATTCATAATTCACAGTATGGTTACTGCACCGTTTTTGACGAAATGCACTGTGAATCACTAACTGTACCTAGTTCGCTTACGAAACTTAAAACTTATAAACTTATTATTCTTGGGTCTATTTTGACTTGCTTGGCATATATTGGACTTTCTTATTCTTATTTCATTAATTATTTGCTTCTGGACTCTACCGGTTGCTTAAACAGCAATACAAAATACCCGGTAGAAACACTATTCACGAGATTTTCACGGAAAGTGCCAGACTATATAATTTTTTGTTCTGAACTGAACTCATATTTGGCTTCAGCATTATCAAATTATATCTCTAAAATCATTTTACTCATTTTAGCTCTACCGGTTAATTCACAAGAATGCAGATCACCCGGCAGAACGCACTGTTCATAACCTAGTCATGATTACAGTCAAAATACTCGAAATCTCACTCTGAATCTAATTATGACATTTAAATCCTTAAATTAAACCAGTTAGGGTCATTATATTAACCATTACCCCCAATGCTTTCTGTCGATTGGGAACGTGGAGCCAGAAGATGTGCTGTAGTGGCGCCATGGTGCTGCTGGGAATGTTGATTTGGAAGGATTTGGAAGAGTTACAGGGTTTATTTCCTCATTCCCACCTTGTCCTCAAGGTGCTTAAATTGGGGGGAGTATTGATAGGGTTAGGCCCATGGGAAATGTGGTTAATGCTGAGTCGCCAAAGGAATCTGTTATGCAGCCACTTGAGTAGAAAGTTAGTTACGAGAGTGGCACAATGTAGGTTGAAATAGTCATGTGTTGCATTAGGGAGTACCTTTTGGGTCATTGGGAAATAGGCTAGGCTTGGGAGATACACAGGGTGTCTCATGTGTGCTCTGTAATGGCGTTGTGTTACTGAGTGTTGTTTCTTTTTCCTTTGTTTGTTGAAGTTCATATACTGGAAATTACAGGTAATTGTTGTAACAGAGTGACTTAAGCTTTGGATTCATTTCTATTAATACAATCAGCTGAAGTATTTGTTTCATTTGAGTTTGATCGTATCATATTCAAAATAAATGGACATTGACATTTAAAGGTGGTTCTTTCCTATTGTTCTTTGGGTTATTCCTCCTTTTTGTACCTGGTGAAATGCCCGTTAGCTCAGTTTTGAATTCTTTTTTGGTTTAGAATGCAATGGCAATGTCTCTATGCTTTTCTATTCTTTTGTTTATAATTAGAATTACAGGATATGAACTATATTCTTTTAGTTTAATACTAGCGGTATGACCCTGATTCCAATATTCAAAATGATTTATGATTTTTTTTTCACGGGGTTGATCTCTTCATTGAAAATCATTATTAAATATTCATTTCTATTGGTATAGTAAAATTCAGTTCTCTTAATTACATTGGATTTGTTTTCAAATTACTGAAATTACAAAATCTAATTGCAAAAGTTATTTTGTTAGATAATTATTGCAAATATAAATGTTTTTATTATGGTATATCCTTTTTTTTTGTTTTGTACTTTAAGTTTTTATATATACTTTTTGCAGATTAAAGAATCCAAGGAGCGGATTATGAGTGTGCTTAGTCCATACCGAGTTGTTGCATCACATGATTTTGCTCAGGACAGTACATCAAGTTCTCTACATGGCACTGAAATGGGCCCTTTACCATTTAATTCAATCTTGGATTTTGTGAGTGAAATTTATCAGGTCAGTTATACCAAATGGCCACGAAATATATGGAAATTTCTGTTCTTATGTGAAGCAATCAATATAACTTTTAAATTGATCTGATTATCTGAAGTTTCAAATGGTTGATGCCAATTGCTATGTTTTTGCTGCTCTTAGATGATACATTCTCCGAGTACACTAAAAAATCCTATACATTTGCTTTTTAGAAGAAAAAACAAATCTGTAAAAGCTGTGTGGTTGATTGGCTTTTTGATGCCTTATTTTTTTTAAAGGATTTAAATGCCATAGAAGTAATATGCTTGGTATTTAAGGCTTTTGCTTGCAATTATGATCTTGAATTTTATCATACTTTATCAGAAAGAACCAGAGCTCCTGTCAGGCAATGACGTGTTGTGGACATTTGTAAATTTTGCTGGGGAGGACCATACGAATTTTCAAACACTCGTGGCTTTCTTGAATATGCTGAGCACCATGGTAATGAAGTTTCTGATTGATTTTGATATCTCAATCTTGCTGTTCAACTTTTCTAATGTCCTAGAATTTTGGGACACTCCTTTTCAGGCTTCTAGTCAAGAAGGTGCTTCAAAAGTTTTTGAGTTGCTTCAGGGTAAAGCATTCCGCTCAATTGGGTGGAGCACTTTGTTTGAATGCTTAACAATTTATGATGAGAAATTCAAACAGTCTCTTCAAACTGCTGGAGCAATGTTGCCTGAAATTCAGGAGGGAGATGCAAAAGCACTTATGGCATACTTAAATGTTCTAAAGAAGGTTTAACCTCGCCTATTTTCTTATATCAACTTTTATTGGATAGATTGTATTTTATACCAATAAATGTTCATGTACCTTGCCCACAATTTAGTACTTGATTTAAGCTATTTTATGATTCAGTTCTTAATTTATTGTTTCATGTTACTCCTTTTGCTAGGAGTATTATTACATGTGGCCGAAAACATTTGTAAGCTCCCTGAAAATAATATTTAGAACTCCCTCAATTGGTTTGGATTAGTTTGATTTCCACTTTAAATCTTGATAAATTAAGGGTTTTCCATGGAGATCATATGACCAGATTACTTCCTCTCTGCATGACTCATAGACTAAGTTGCTCTATCAGTTCAACATGGGTGACTCCAAACTTTGGGCTTATTCTCGTTTCCCTTATGCATGATTCTCTAGGCTAAATTAATCCAACCTTGTGTGGCCCAAACTTTATGCCAAGAACCAATCCAATCTAATAGCTTAAGCTTGTAGATGAAGGCAGATGAATGATTTTATATTTTATATTATATCACATTAATGTTTGTCTTCTACAGTTCTTTTTATATAGGCTGTCCACTATTGGATTTTTAACATTGATGGTTGAGTTTGACTAAGATATGTTGAAATATTAGAAAGTTTTCTCTGATAAATGAAAACATGTTTATTTGTTGATTTGCTTACTGGCTAGAAATCCTTGGTTTAAGTTGCTTCATGCAGCGTCTAATGTTTCATTGCTGAGACTTGCGTTTTTCAGTTTTCTTCCAATTTAAAGGAACAATGCTTTTTACTGTGTTTCTCATGTATATACAGGTTGTGGAAAATGGGAACCCTTTAGAAAGGAAAAATTGGTTTCCTGATATTGAACCACTGTTCAAGATTCTTAGTTACGAAAATGTACCGCCTTATCTCAAGGTATGATGGTTATATCACAATGTTCTTGCTGGAAGGTTAAATGTATAATGTGATTATTGATTTTTTTGAGAGCTAGGAGTTCCAAGTGAAATGTTTGCCGTGTTTGATGGGAATATAGGGTGCTCTAAGGAACGCAATATCCACATTTATTAATGTCTCTCCGGCATTGAAGGATAGCATTTGGACCTATCTTGAGCAATATGATCTGTCAGTTGTTGCTGGGCCTGATGTCCAAAACAGTCCACAAGCCATAGCTACTCAGGTTGGTATATCTGTCTTGTAAATTAGTTCTATCAAAACTGTCAATAAACAATTCTTCTGAATGGTTAGTCTATAAGGTACATGCTTAGGAATGATTTATAGTTTATACCCACATCCCCTCATGTGAAAGATTTTTGGCTTGAATTGTGGGTAAAAACAAGCAGCGCATAACTTATATTAAACTCTTAAAAGTCTTGACTAATTGGTCAAATAGGTTTTAATAATTTGTTCAAAATCATTTCTCCTAAAAGTTTAAGTTGTTAGGTGTAGACAAATGAATGATTTAGAGTTCGTTTAGGTGTCCTAATTTGGAAAAGAAGAATTCTTTTAATGAGTACTATTTACAATTTTTAGAATGTTTGCATAATCCTTTTTAAAAAGTTCTCAAGCAAATTTTCCATTAAAAATAACCAAGTAAAACATGAGTAATTATGAATAAAAGTGACAATATTTGTGTTGAGGGACATATTAAGGGACATCACAAATAGAACAACACTAGACAATTAGTTGAGGCACAAAACTTTTTTGTTCTCCTTCCTATTTGATAGTTGATGCACATTGAAAGCAATTTTGTGTTGTATATTCTTTGATATGTGTAAGTACTGGACCAAACAACACTAGACAATGTTTGGTTTGCACTAAGAAAAGGCAGAGGACAAGATTTAGATATTTTTTTTGTTATTTTAATATTTATCATTTAATTATTTTTACCCTTTGATATTGTTTATAATTTATTAATGAGAGGGGATATTCTTACTACCAAAAAATTTCTCTACCAACCCACTACCTATCTAATCACCATTGGATCAACATTTTTTCTCTCTTCAGAAACTTTTTAGCATTCTCTCTCTCTGAACTAGTGGTGATTAGATAGGTAGTGGGTTAGTAATGAGTTTTTTTGGTAGTAAGAATATCCTCCCTCTTTATTAATAATTTAGATATTTTTTAATTAATTTTTACATTTATCATATAATTTTTATATTGAGTAGCTTGTTAATAATTTAGATATTTTTTAATTAATTTTTACATTTATCATATAATTTTTATATTGAGTAGCTTGTTAATGAAGATCAAGCGATGAATGGCAACATTGATGGCGGGTCATGGAGCATGATGACTTTAGTTGTTGAATTGTGGCTGTGACGGTGGGAATGAGCGTAGTGAAGGGGAAGGACGACAATTGATGCAGTGGCTGGGTTCACTGGATTTCTAACATTTATTTTTTTTGGCTGTTATTTTTTTTTTCTTGGTTAGTTTGATACAAGAGCAAGGATGTTTTCCCTTGGAACCCATAGTTGACACATGTGCCTATGATTTTTAGAATTAACTAAAGGGATACTGACTCAAGATGCAATTGGGAAGTAAAGGGTTGTTTGGTCGGTTTCTGAAGTAATGTGGATCAAGCTGTGTTTAACGTAGGGACAATGGGTGATCCTAAAATTTGATTATTGTTGCCCAAATATTCTGGAGGCAAACCATAGTGGGTTAGCATCAAGAAGAAGGTGCTCCATTGATTGAGACTCTTCAGGGGCGTCTCTAAAGGGGGCCAACAACTCATTGATAATTAGTCTTTATTATCTTCTCTTTCTACTTTTTGTTACTTGCCTACAATCACTATGGCTAATGGTTACAAAGTATAGTTGATTAACTTGTTCTCTTAACTATCTCATCTCTTTTACCAAAGACACTGTTGTTTTACAGGACAGGGGTTTGGGGAGGATGCTTGGTGTCAGCGATGAGTGTAATGGGCTTTATTGCTTTCCAGCTCTTCTCACGATTGTCCTGTCTAGGATTTTTCGCTCATTACCATGCTCAACTTAGTCATCCTAGTCTTGGCAAGCTCCAAATGATGGTGCCTCGTCTGGTCTACATTGGTGTATGAGTCATGTCAATTAGGACAACATATCCACATTTCCTTTCGCGAAAAAGTCAATCACCGTGCTTCATCTCCCTTTAGTTTTGTTATTCTGATATTTAGGGCCCTAGTCCTAATGAGTCCACCATGGGGTTTAGATACTGTCACATTTAGTGATGATTATTTTCGTTGCACTTGGTTATTTTTAATGAAAAATCATTCTGAATTGTTTTCCATATTTCAACAATTTTATCATGAAATTCATACTCAATTCGGTGTTCCTATTCGCATTTTCCATAGGGATAATGCATGTGAATAATTGTCTCACTTATTTCAAAATTTTATATGCCCTCATTGCATTATTCACCAAACGTCTTGTGTTGATACCCCCAACAACTGGGATTGCTGAAAGAGAGAACCGATATCTGATTGAAACAACTCGGACATTGTTACTCCATGGACATGTCCCTTATCGATTTTGGAGTGATGTTGTCTCCACTACGTGTTATCTCATCAATCAGATGTCTTGCTTTGTCCCTGATAACAGAGTATCTCATTCTGTGTTGTTTCCCTATCAACTTTTGCATTCCTTGGCCCCCCGTGTGTTTGATTCTACTTGTGTTGTCCATAACCTTTGTCCTAGCCTTGATAAATTGATTACTTAAAGTGTGTCTTTCTTGGCTACCCTCGGTCCAGAAGGGTTACAGTGTTACTCTCCCGCTCTCCCACTCTTCGCTGTTATCTAATCTCGGTTGATGTTACCTTCTTTGAATCATATCCCTATTTTGGGTTCTCTTCATTCACCCCTGAGTCAGTCTCTTCTACCCTATCGCTTCCTCAGACCTTGGTTGAGTTTACACCACCACCACCACCACCACCTCCACCACCACCATAGTTTCTGTCTGCCCCTTTTAGGTTTATCCCCTTTGAATACCTCCACTTTGCACTTGCTCCTGTTGCTGTTGAGGTTCCTGCAGACTTTGCTTCAGCTCCGGCCGTGCCCTACCAATTGCTCCATGCAAAGTTATTTGTACTACTCGTATTCCCTCACCCCATTATGTTACTTTAAGTTGTCATTGGCTTTTATCTTCGTATTTTGCTTCTCTTTCTTCTTTGTCTTCTGTTACTATTCCCATGACCATAGGTGAGATTATCTCATTCAGGATGGAGATAAGCTATGATTGATGAAATACGTACCCTTCATAGCAGTGGTACTTGGGATTTGGTTCCTCTTCGTTCTTGGAAGTCTATTGTTGTTTGCAAATGGATATACACTGTCTAAGTTGGTCTTGATGGTTAGGTGGAGGGTCTCAAGACTCGGTTGGTGGCCAAGGAATATACTCATGTTTGGCCTAGATTATGGAGACAAGTTCTCCCCCGTGGCAAAAATGGCCTCTGTTCGCTTCTTTCTTACTATGGCTGGTATTCATTACTAGTCTCTGTATCAACTAGATGTCAAGAATGCTTTCCTCCATGGTTATCTTGCAGAAGATGTTTATATGGAGCAACCTCTAGGTTTGTTGCTTGGGGGTAGTTTGGCCTAGTTTGTGGTCTCCGCAAGTCCATATATGGTTTAAAGCAATCTCTACAAGCTTTGTTTGGAAGATTTAGCATTGTTGTATAGCAACTTGACATGACTCGAAGTCAGGTTGATCACTCAGTATTTTATTGCCACTCTATTTTAGGATCCATTTATGTTGATGACTTATTTCATCTGATGATCATCATGGCATTACTCAGGTAAAACAATATCTGTACCATCATTTTTAGATAAAAGATCTTGGAAGACTACAATATTTCTTATGGATAGATGTGGCCCAATCCAAAGATGATATTGTGATATCCCAAACCAAATATGCTATGGACATTCTTGAGGAGACAACTCTGTTAGCTTTGCACATATCCTCTATTCCAGTCTTTTATCAGAGGACCAAACATATCAAAATTGATTGTCATTTTATTCGAGCGAAGATTCATTCTAGAGAGATCGAGATAGCATTCGTAAGCTCCAATGATTTATTTGCATATAGTTTCACTTTGGCTCTTAGGGGTCCTCGGGTTGATTGTATTTGTATCAAGCTTTGTGCCTACGATATGTACGCACTAGCTTGAGAGGGAGTGTAACACTTCGTATGCATCCGGTTATGTTATCATTAATTATGATATTAAGT
Source organism: Gastrolobium bilobum (assembly GCF_033153095.1). Classification (NCBI taxonomy): domain Eukaryota; kingdom Viridiplantae; phylum Streptophyta; class Magnoliopsida; order Fabales; family Fabaceae; genus Gastrolobium; species Gastrolobium bilobum. The sequence continues at coordinate 63,263 of NW_026895540.1, read as the reverse complement.
TACAATCACATCAGTTCATCTAAAAATACGGGAGAATGTTTTGCAATTTTGATATCGTTTACAAAATCCTTAGCATGAACAACCCTAAGCATGGCAATACTTCACATGCAAGACCAATGTTCATGCACTTAGTCTATAAAACATAATAGGCAGTAATTAAACTACTCCAAAATCCCAAAATGCAAGTGCAACCTCCATTTCCATCTCTGAAACCCAAGTTGGGCCTCTTGCCCAAAGCCTTTCCAGCTGCATTAGTGGTACCTAAAATGTAATCCAAATAACACGGGATGAGATTTGATAATCTCAGTAAACCAATAGTTCTGGAGGGTCACTCCACCCAATGACTCACTCAAATGTAAAACAGTAATAATACACATATAGTAAAGTATATATCAAACAATCAAAGTCGAGTCCACATCCAAGAACATATCCCTGAGGAAGGCAACCTACAATGATCACACACACATGACCATCAATTACTTGTCCAACAAGTCACAAAGAAAACAACACAACACCTTCCACTCAACACCCTATGCCACGGCCAAGCATGGCCAAATGTCCCCATTTTGTTTTCTAATTCTAATCAACCATCATTATGACTTCATTAACCTCTCCAAACATAATTTCAATCCTTATTTACCCTACATTATAATTTAGCACCATTTCCCCCCAATTTTACCTATCAAGGCCAAGTGGGTGCATGCATGGATCCAAGAGATTTTTCTCAATTTTCATGGTTCTAGGTACACACTTAGGTCCATTCCTAATTAATTTAACACTCATAACATCCCCTCATGAAGCCAAAATATATTTTTGCACAATTTTCCTCAAAAAGCCTCTCAAGGGCGTGGGGTATTCAAGCAAGGGATCCAAGAGTTTTTCAACCAATTGACATGCATTAAACACTTCTACAACCTTTCTATTAATGATTCAAACCATCCACAATCCAATCACATCATTCCTCAATAACTTGTTTTGCAAGTAACCTATGTTCATCCAACCAAAATTTTGTAAGTTACAAATTTTCAAAGGCCTTAAAATTTTATTTGATTTTCCTACACAAGACATCATTCCAAGCAATAATCATCAAAGCCATATGGCCATCCAAGGCCTCCAACTACCCAAACCAAACATACACATACACATACACACACACATACACACACAGGGCATGAATTTTATGATCTCATTAAAAACTCAATGGAAATGGAATTACTCACCACCAATGTTTTGCAAGTCCTTAAGTAAGCCAAACCTCCATTAATGGCCTCTCCAAGCTCAAAACCGCCAGCCAAAGAGAGACAATGATCTCTTCACACAATCCTCCCCAGCACACACTCAAGAGAGGAAAGATGTTTGCAAGGTGATTTGGAATAAATTTGATGTTCAAAGTTTCCTCTCAAAGTGACTACAATGGAAGATGGAAATTTTTTAAAAGCTTCAAGTGTCTTCAATGGGGGCTTTGGGTCTGCAGTGGGAGGGAGGGCTCTGAGTGCAGATTTGGATAGAGAAGGAGAGATTCAAATGACCTTAAGTGACTAGGATTGCTACATAGGCTCTAATAGGACGAAATACCACTTAAACTACTCATTTAACCCACTAATTACCAATCAATCCATGAATCATCCATTTAATCAAAATTTTAACATTTATCAAAGTCCATTAATTATACTTTAACAGATGAATCTAGAGTTTTCCAGTAATTTGATGAAATTACAATTTTACCCCTAGTTATGCACTATCGGCACGTTTTCCCAAAACCATAAAAACTCATCGAATAGTACCGCTAATCACTTTTCTTGATTCTAAATACCTCCTTCAACATATATCCAATCCTAGAGCAGTAATCTTGTTTCTGACCCGGTAGAATTTTACCGCAGTATTTTATTCGGTAAGAGTCACTATTCATTAATTTTCCAGAAACTTGATTATCCACTCCAAATTTCTCTCTGAATCCATTTCCAATATTATTTTCATCAAATAATGTCTAATTTTATCATTTCACAGATTAATGTTACGTATTTGTCAATTTACCATTTTACCCTTCGTATGTATTTTGACCTATTTTCACTAATTACTCCCTCTAGCCCATAATTTAATTATTAAAATACATTTCAAATATGTGAGGTGTTATAGGGAGTGTTAGAATATATATATATATATATATATATATATATATATATATATATACATTATGTTGTGTTAGTCAGTCCCACATCATGTAAATAGGACCCAAGCCCGTGTATTTTATTAATAGAATCCTTGTGTGGTGGTTGTAGACACAGTTCTTCAAATTCAAGACAAACGTTGTCGGAAAGGACTTTTAATGCACTGCCACATGTGGCTTGAAGTGGCAGCTTGTGTGCGAGATGTGAAAGATGTTTGACATCACTTTAGAGTTAATAGGAACTTTGATCAACCAAAAACTGGTGTGGGATGGGCTGTTTTGGACGAGGCAACATTGATGGAGTGGTTGCTGGCTAGAAAGCACGTTGGACGTTAGCAGATCAGCATGGGTGTTAGGGTGAGAGCTTCTAACCAATGGTTAATGAAAGAAACTAAAAGGACAACGAGAAACAATTTCAGTATTATTCATCAGATGAAACTCTATTACACCTAGGCTCCTGTGTTATACATGAATATAACAACTCTAATCACTCTCCAGAACATTCTGCTAACTACGTACAAGCGAAGTAATCATCTAACTAACTAATGCCACATAATCATCTAATCATGCAGGTTTCTTGTTACTTTCTTCTTCATCACTTTACACTTTATTATAATTGTACCCTAACATTCTCCCCGCCTTCATTGGCAACCTTGTCCTCAAGGTTGAGATCAGGGTAAGCTTTCTTCAAAAGCTGCTACAATTTGGACTGAGATCCTAATGAATGTAAAAGACAAAACACAGTTTATTTCTCCATTGTACCCAAAAATGAATAATGCTGATGACCCTTAACCTTCTCCCAGTGTTCTGCAAGTCATGCCATAGGTGTCAAGTAACTGAAGATTGCCATACATTTTCCTCTTCCTCCTCTACACGAATTTCTTCTTCATTTCCCACTAGTAACAACAATCTGCTCTTGCAATTATGTTTATTTGTCCACTTCTTGTCGCAGCTGTAGTAGAGACCAAGCTCCCTTTTCTTTTGTATTTGCTCGTGCATCATTTTCTTGATATTAGAAGAAACAGTTAATGAACTACTCTTGGTGTTATCAGTAGCTTCTGGTGACACTGCTACTTCTGACGTGTAACTTCTTGTTGACGAATTGAAAGAAGCTTTAAGCTCTGTAAAGTGGTCATCATATGCGAGTGCTTGTTGCATTGCTTGGTGCAAGGAAACTGGTTCACTTAATTTTAGAGCACTCCTCAATTCTGGTTGATGCCCGGAAGTAAAAAAACTCTTGAGAAGATCATCTGATAAGCCAGGGACTTGGTTGATTAAGCTTTTGATTTGCTGATTATACTCCCTTTGCATTCCTGTCTGTGAGAGCTTTGAGAGAACACCTTGTAGGTCAGTGGAAGTGCCAAAACATTGGCATAAAATACTTGATAAATCCCCCCAAGAGCGAAACATCCACTGATACCAAGCTGCCGCCATCCCCGTCATTCTTAGACCTGTCACTTGCACCTTCTTGCAATCTGGTACCTGCTGAATATCAAAGTACATTTCAGCCTTGAATATCCACGTATGTGGATCCGTGCCATCAAAATTCGTAAGCTCCATTCTTGCGAATCTTGCTAATGCACGTTGATCTTGATTTTCAGGCCTAGATGTATGTAATGATGTAGATGTTTCCACCAGTGGAGATCGTGTTCTTGGTTTCTCATGATCATTGTTTTGCACCTTCCTTTACACAACAGCTGCATGAATATCTTGCATTTGGGCAAGAATCATGGCAATTTGATCTTGAGTGCTGCTGCTTTTGACTCTCCTCGAATCGCTGATCATATCGCTGCTAAAAAACATGCAACTCCTCTGCTAAATCTTGGACTTTCATGGCTGATGGTAGTTCGAAATGAAAGAACCACTGTTAGGGTGAGAGCTCCTAACCAATGGTTAATGAAAGAAACTAAAAGGACAACAAGAAACAATTTCGGTATTATTCATCAGATGAAACTCTATTACATCTATGCTCCTGTTTTATACATGAATATAACAACTCTAACCACTCTCCAGAACATTCTACTAACTACTTACAAGCGAAGTAATCATCTAACTATCTAATGCCACATAATCATTTAATCATGCAGGTTTCTTGTTATTCTCTTCTCATTCACTTAACACTTTATTACAATTGTACTCTAACAAGAGGACAGTGCCCAAAAAAGGTGTCAGGCTGCTGGAATAAGGACTTGGCATTGGAGATTGGAAATTAGAGTTGAAACAGAGTCTTTGGGAAAATAATTTCACCGTTGGGCGGTGGGTCCGCCATTTCTGTGTGTTGCCTCTTGTTAGGCTCAAGATACTATGTTCATATGAAGAGAAAGCAAGACATTGATGAATTCAGTGTGTTGAACTGCACAATAAAGATTGAGTCATACAGACGGAAAGTAATAAATACAAAAATCATAGAATCTTAATTACCATGATAACATGATTTGGTTAGTCTTTTCAATGAAACTAGGTACTATTTTCATAATTTCCGAGATGTATTACATTTGAGTTGTGATTTGCTATACAACTTGTATTATACTTATAACATGTATTATATAGCAAGAAGAATATAATCTACATTGGCTTTTTGTTGAAAAGTAATTTTTCATTAATAAAAGTACTTTATATTATCCCACACTACAATAATAGAACTAAAGAAGTACTTTTCAAGTGTTAAATCCAAAAAATAATTCTTCCTGTTGTACCATTTTGACCAGTACTGTAGCACTACAACCTAACAATAAAGGATATTAAAATAATTTGATCTAAAAAGTCGAGCACTAGTAATATATGTAGCCCTTCTTCCTCCTTTTCTCACTTTTGGTTCATCTTTCCTGCAAACTCTATCATTTAATTTTGTGCTTCGTCCACTATTTTCTCCCTTCCCTTTCTGCCTTTATATCTTTACGATTGTCTACTATCTTTCTCTCATGTCCAAGTAAACTTGTTATTATGACAGGTTTATGATATGCAATTTGAATTGAATGAAATTGAAGCGAGAAGAGAACAATATCCTTCAACTATATCTTTCCTGAATTTGATAAATGCTCTTATTGCAGAGGAAAGAGATTTGAGTGATAGAGGGCAAAGGTACTGGACACTGAATATTTCTAGTCTTTGATGGAATATTTTTTTTTTCAAATTTATTTTTGCTTGCTTGCACTCTAAAGAAAATTTTTTTCCCCAGATTTATTGGCATCTTTAGGTTCATCTATGATCATGTTTTTGGGCCATTTCCTCAGAGAGCTTATGCAGATCCATGTGAAAAATGGCAGTTGGTTGGTGCTTGTCTTAAACATTTTCAGATGTGAGTGGTTCTGTTTCTGATATTTGAGAAATAATTGGCTTTATGCCTCTGTTGTCTTTGATGTAGTTCATAACTGATTATTGGATTGCTTATTTTTTCTAATTGCATTTATTTGAGTTACATTCAGAGGCTACAGGTTTTGCTATCTTTCCATCTTCATATTGATTGCAACTGATCTCTGTAATTCAAACTAGGAACAAGCTCTGGCATGGGCTGTTGATTATAAATGCAAAATGTTATTTCATGTAACTTAAAATTGCAGGATATTAAGCTTGTATGACATCAAGGATGAGGATTTTGAGGGTGTAGTTGATCAGTCACGACTTTCAACAACAAAAGAATTGTCACCACTTCAGACACAGATCCCTGTGTTAGAGTTGCTGAAAGTATGTGCTTTTAATATTCTTGTTCAGGTTTACGTAGGATGTGGCATGTGTTATTATTCTTGATTTTGAATTTGTATGCTATAATATATCTTCTAGCATTGTAAGATTTATGGATTAAGTACTTTGCTGAATGAGCATCTATCATTATCCTCTTATGAGCTTGATAGTACTTGAGATTGGATAATAGAATAATGGTATATTGAATAAATTGTATGTTACAATGTACAAAAGCTCTTTATTGAAGAGACTAAAAGACCTAATAGGCTAAACCCACAAGATGTGGGACTATTCTATTATATACACTGAACTATTCTAACAATAGTATTCAACAGCAAATTTTGTATCAATTGTAGCGTTGCTACGTCAATTATTTTCATGAATTATTGTATTCTAGTTTTCAATCCTTGTTTAAGTTTACCAGTTGCTTTGTTTATTAAATAATTTGATCTGTTTCAGGATTTCATGAGTGGCAAGACTGCCTTTCGGAACATAATGGGTATTCTTCTGCCAGGAGTTAATTCCATCATTGCTGATCGTACTAGTCAAATATATGGGCAGCTTTTAGAAAATGCAGTGCAGCTTTCTCTGGAAATTATAATACTTGTCCTTGAAAAAGATTTACTGCTTTCTGATTATTGGCGTCCTCTATACCAGGTAACCGTTTCAATTTTCTGTACTATTAGTCATCACATTGCATTCAAATTATATATTTGAAGTTGCTTGTTTCACCTATTTTTTCTGCTTTTCCACAAAACTTACTGTTTATGGATAAGTTTTTAAGAAGGCATTGTCAAGGTAGTCAGTTGCCCCATATATTCTATGCATGATTTAGCATTTCTCTATTGAATTGTTAAAATTCATTTTCTGCTTTCAATGCCTTGTTAAGGATTTTAGTTTGGATCATGATTCATGATAACTGTGCCATGTTAAACTCTCCAATATCCTAATTGTAGACATGTTATCTAATATTGACAATTTGATGAGAAATTAACCATTTATTGCGTTCAAGTGTAAATTTTGGAGTCTGCATGACCTTGTCTTAGTTAATTATTTCATTATAGCATTGAATAACTACTTACCTGTGCTAGTATCCTTTTTGATAATTTGCTTGCAGCCATTGGATATTATACTCTCCCATGATCATAATCAAATAGTGGCCCTGTTGGAGTATGTCAGATATGATATTCAGCCAAAAGTTCAGCAATCCTCTATCAAAATCATGAGTATTTTAAGGCATTCTAAATACCTTCCCATTTTTATGTTCTCAATTTGTAATTTGTTGAGTTTTTCTAACAGGATATCATGCTTAATTTGTAATTGATATATTGTTTTTTTGGGTGATAGCTCTCGCATGGTTGGGCTTGTTCAACTATTGCTTAAATCTAATGCCGCAAACAGCTTGATAGAAGATTATGCTGCCTGCCTTGAGTTGCGGTCAGAAGAGTATCAGACTGTTGACAATAACAATGATGATCCTGGCATTCTTGTTCTGCAGGTTTGTCTTCTGTCTGTCAATTAATTGTTTTGCATCCTCTTTCCTTGTGTTTTTTTCTAAATTTCTGTTTGCATCTACCTTCATGTTTTCAGCTTCTAATTGACAACGTCAACAGGCCAGCTCCAAATATCACTCATTTACTACTTAAATTTAATCTTGATATGCCTGTTGAACAAACAGTCTTACAGCCTAAATTTTATTACAGGTTAGTCTTTATCTTTTGTTACATGATTCTTGTAAATACAACTGTGCCCTTACAATGTTATCTACAGTTGCATGAAGGTTATTCTTGATATCCTGGAGAAGCTTATGAAGCCTGATGTAAATTATTTAATTCATGAATTTGGCTTTCAGGTCAGATGTAATTGATCTTGTACTAACCTAACTGAGTTAAGAGACTCTGATTTTTTGCATTTTTTCTAAAAGGAATTTTGACTTTTGGCTTGATGCAGCTCCTTTATGCGTTGTGCGTAGATCCACTAACTTGTGTACCTGTGATGGATCTGTTGTCAAATAAAAAGTACCAATTCTTTATTAAGGTAAACAGTTTTTGATTTATTTGAGCATCCTTTTAGCTTCTAGTCCTTGTTTATAGTTACATCTAATTAAAAATAATAATATAAAACTATTAACGTGATCTTCACCTAACAACTTAAACTTTTGGGTTGAATTTGTTCTTTACACAGTATCAAAGTTTCTGTGACCGCCCTATTGTATTAATAAATAATTAAATATTGTGGAGTATTTTTAGCATAGTTGAGTGGGATTGTGCATTGTCCATCCTTCAACTCCAATGATCTATTGTGTGAGGGCGCTTTTAAGAAAAATATAATAGGAAACCATTAAATAGACATTCACCTAAATGCTTTTGGGATGAATTGGTTCTTTATACATGTAATTATCCTCGGGTGATATATCTTTGAAACTCTTTCCCTTGCTAAAATGCAGCACCTTGATACAATTGGTATTGCTCCACTTCCTAAACGGAATAGCCACCAACAACTTCGTATCAGTTCCCTTCATCAGGTTCTTTTTTATTTTTTATTTTTATTTTTTTAAAACCATCAAATTCTATGATTTTTTCCCATATTTGATTCTGTCATCTTCGCACTCTATGTTAGTGAACTTGGTAGTACTGGGGTTTATCACACCATCACCTGCCAGTATTTGTTTCTATTTTTGATAAAAGAAGAAATGTGACTCGAAAGTAAAAGCCCCTAAAAGAAGTCATGTGCATGGCATAGGGGAGAAACTATAAAAACTAACTTATCCTAGATCATAATATGGATAGCAAAGCACCCTTCAATTGACCTATGTACTGCAAAAAGTACACGCCACTGTATTGATTTTCCCTACTCATGGAATGAATCCTCTCATGTTATAACATGTCTTTCTTCATAGACATTAAATAGCTGGGGTACTATTTTTGTGAATATTTATAAATAGAGATATAAACACACAATTTTCACATGACTTTTGTGAATATTTATGAAGAGAGATATAGACACAAAATTTGCACATGACAAGGTCATGTGAAATTTGAACATGAGAGGATCTATTCTCCCCTACATACTCCTTCCGTACCCTCTATAAAGCTAATTGATAAGAGCTCAACCAAAACTAGAAGGATGCTGCCAACGTTTGTTAAAAATTTCAGGAAACTTATCCCAAACAGAAGTGGCTGTTGGACAATGTTAGAATGAGTGAGTGGTTGTTTCCAAACTAGAACAAGACAGAGACTCATATATGCAGAGAGTGCTTTATGTGCTGTACGAACCTTTAGGGTTTCCTGTGTTATTATCTGTGTGCTGAGCGCTTGCAACTCAAATAAAATTTTAAATTGTTAGTATTTTTCTAGATTCCAAGAATTGAAAATGATAAAAACTTCTCAGATATATTGAATTCTGGAGCTCCTTCATGATGTATTGATACATGATACTTGATAGTTTTAAGAAAATGACAATTTTATTATATGAAATGATATCAAGTTTAATCAAAGTCAGCATGTTGGGAAACAATATACTCAGTTTGATACTTTGTTGTTTGATGACGGTATAGTTTTTTGGATCTTTACAAGTGTATAAAGGCATAAATATTGGCTCTAATGATTCTTCATTAAGCACCCTCTGCATGCAGCGTTGCATATTCACATTATTTATTTATGTTTTTAATATTTTTGGCTCATGCTTTTAATTACCGGTGAAGGAATAGGATTAATCTATTACTTTTGATCTATACATGTTGTTTGGGTTTGATATGGGTATTTTGTTCCCTTGCTCGCTTTTCTCAGAGAGCATGGCTCTTAAAACTTTTAGCTTTGGAGCTACATGCTGGTGACGTTAGTCGTTCCAAGCATAGAGAAGCATGTCAGTCAATCCTTTCTCATCTTTTTGGACAAGGTATCACTGAAATTGGTGGAGGGAAGGCCATTTCTCCATTTTTGCTTCAAGATACTTCTGAAAATGCGGCTATAGGAATTGTCAGTAAGAGTAAGGTACTGATACTTGTTAAATGTAGAACTGGGTGGGTAAAATTGCAATCCCATGTCTACATATCAATTGCATATCTTGGATTTTATAATGTTTACTACAAATTCACTACCATCAACGTAGAAACTGGGTATTAAAATTACTAACATATTTTAATTTCGTTGCTGGATTTTTTTTTTATGATGGCTGATTGCCATATAGCTCATACACTGGTGCCTCGTTGAACACATACCTGAATGAATTTGACCTCAATTACAGCATAAGCTGTAAGAGAAATGATGAGAGTTAAATGATGAATGAGTGGGGGAAATATGCACAACAGAGGGACTAGATTGACCAGAAAAGTCGTCTCTTTCCCTCATTCACACATAGATCACACGATCCATTCCCTTGCCTTCTTATCCAAACCTGTGAGTTCTTCGACCTTGCTTCCTAACCCCAATCTTCTCCCAAACCAGCATGTCTACCTAGACACTATATCTCAAGCACCTTTCACTGTTACCTACACCACTGTCCCCTTTATTTCATGTGACAAATTGGTGGGTGTAGCAAATTACACCTCTTGACTCTTGTGCTGCTGTTGTGGACTTATGGTTTGAATGGCAGGGCAATCCTGATCACCTAGTCAAACAAGCCAAGGATATTTCTACCAAGAACCAAGACAAGTGGAAATAAATTGATGCTTCTCTCTGTATAGTAGTTCAAATTGCAATTTGATACCCTTATGAAAATTCTGCAATGATATTGCGCGTGAATATCATTATGCTCCTTTCATACCCAAAAATGGTGTAGCCAAAAGGAAAAATGAATACCAAGTTGAAACAACTTGTATCTTGCAACTTCACTTCAATGTGCCACTTCGTTTTTGGGGCGATGACATATTGGCTGCATGCTATCTAATCAACCCCATGCCATTATCTGTCCTCTAGAATCAATGTTGTCGTCTATATTATTCCCTAAATAAGACCTCTATTCTCTTCCATTTTGTGTCAATGTATGCATTTGTTTTGTCAATGACTTTACTCTAGGATAAGATAAATTGAGAATGTAGAAATATGAATATTGTATTGAACTGATACAAAGGTGTACAATATATAGAGATCCTAATGAGCTTAAAGGAGAAGCCCAAACCTCACCCAAATCCTAATGAAATAAGGAAACGAATATTCACATTAAATATCGTAAAATATACAGATAATATTTCCAACATTCCCTCTCAAGTTGGCGCGTATATATCGTAAGCTCCCAGCTTGTTACATATGTACTCTATTTGTGGACCTCTAAGAGCCTTGGTGAAAATATCTGCAAGTTGATCACTGGAACTGACAAATGCTGTCTCGATCTCTCCTTACTGAATCTTTTCTTGAACAAAGTGACAATCAATTTCTATGTGTTTTGGGCCTCTCATGAATGACTGGGTTAGAGGATATTTGTAATGCGGCTTGATTGTCACAAATGAGTTTCATGGGCCGTTATTCACAGACTTAGTGTAAAACCCCAAAATTTCTAACAATTTTTAAAATATTCTTATAATAAAGAAATTGTCAAAATTCACAATAAATTATTTATTAGGATCTTATAATTATTGCGGAAGCTAATATAAAACTAATTTGGGGAAATGTTACCGTCGCATCTGTATAGGGACAAGTGCAAGGCTAACTTTATTGCATTAAAATGAAACCAGAGACTATGTCTTATACATAAAATTTAGGACTAGCTAGAAATATCTGAGTCGTAATCCTCATTGCCCATTGCTAGCCCTATCCTTTGCAACCTGCTTCACTGAAATTCTGCTCCCCCATTGCAGCACACAAACACAAACAGTCAGCAAAAGCTGGTAATCCCAATAAAAAAAATACAATTAATATAACTGAAAAATTCATATAATAATCAAATCAAATATCAATTTCATTATTCATCATATTTATCTTTATTAAGTTCATTTAGTGGGAAGAGAACCATGGTAGACCCGGGAGTCTTGTTGCCAGCCTACCCACGTGACCCGGGTGACCCTGTTGCCAGCCATGTATAATCAAAAGTGGCCATCATTAACACATCAATCCTAGTGTGCACACCTTTCTCCAAAGTTGCTACTAATACCCCGAGAGTCTTTGTTGCCAGATACTGCTTTAGAAAGGGAAGAACGAATAACATCATTGTCACATCAAATAATATCAAAGGCATAGAGACCAAAGATTGTGTTCATCATTTTCAGGAGGTACTATCTCGAAAGCTATCTTCCCACCATTATTTATTACAATCACACAATCGATTCAATCTTGTCACAATTGAAAAATTTCTTCAAATAGTTTTAATAATTTCCACATCAATTTAACCAAGAGTATAATTTTCAAATTATCATAATTTCAAATATCCAACATCTATCAGAGTAATGCTCAAATCCAATCATATCAATTATCATAGTTATTCAAGGATATCATAATTCAAATAATCCAATCATATAAATTAACATAGTTATTCAAATAATCCAATCATATCAATTATTCATTATTTTTATTTATAACAAAAATAATTATATAATATATCCTATTACTTTCTAGAGGTTAAAATAATTTAATGTAAATACCCTTACATATAACATATTTCAAATGAAACCATCCTAAAATTTCCTAAGGATTAAGATTACCTGGTCTCCGTGTTTGATGACTTTTAGCAGGAAAAACGATTAAAGAAGAGAAGTGCGATTGGTAGCCAAAGAAAAATAATAACAAAATAGAAATTTGAAATAATAAGAAAGAGTAGAAGAGGAGAAGATGAGAAGAGGAGAAGAGAAATGGAGAAATGCTGAGGATGGGAAGTGATTTTAGTTTGGTTAGGCTAAGTCCGTATTTATAGCTGAGGCTTTGGGTTCAAGATATAGGCTTCGTAGAATTTATTTCCTTTTATTTGCTAGGATATTTCTGACTCATAGATGACTCATCTGACTCATGATTGACTCATTCTCATCTATCAAATAAAGTATGCTGACTCATCCTAATCCAATGCATTTAATGTTATGATATGCATATGGATAAATACTATTATTATGTTTTATTATTATTGGTTATCACAATTTATCATTAATATAACCTAATTATTACCAAAATAATTATTTACATTACCAATCAATTAATATTAACATTAAATGCATAAATTACTATATACACAATAATATATTGCTATAATAACATTAAATGCATAAATTACTATATATGACCAATCAAATGATTAATCAAATAATTATTATCACAATTTATCATTAGTCCTAATATATATATATATATATATTATAAATATACATTATTATTATTACTACTAATTTATAAATTATTATTATTAATTTATTATGATTATAAATTACTATTTATCCTGGGGTATTACACTTAGTTCTTTAATGAATTGTATTAACCAGATGAGCTCACTGATTGCATTTCCCATTGCCCGATATTCTGCCTCTGCGCTTGACCTGGCTATCAGAGTTTGTTTATTTCTTTTCCATGAAATCAAATCTCCTCCAAGGAGAACACAATACCCCAAAGCAGAGTGTCTGTCTCGAGGAGAACCTGCCCAATTAGCGTCTGAATAGTTACACACCTCCGTATTCCCTTTATTTGTGTATAATAAAAATTTTCTTGGTGCTCTTTTGATGTATCAAAGAATTATGAAAATTGCATTCTAACAAGAGTCTCACAAGGAGAGTCATGGAATTGATTTGCCACACTAACTACAAAAGAGATATCCAACTTTGTCACAGTAAGATAATTTAACTTTCAAACTAATCGGTGATAATGATTGGGGTCTGCCAATGGCTCCCCTTATCTGGGTAATAGCTTAACATTAGGATCTATAGTTGTATCAATGGGCTTACTTCCCAATATACCAGTCTTCTCTAGGATATCTAGGGCATATTTTCTCTGACAAATGGAAATGCCTTGTCTGGATTGTGCCACTTCGATCCCTAAGAAATAACGAAGACTGTGAAGGTCTTTGGTCTAAAATTGAATAAATAAGTACTTCTTTAACTGATCAATCCTAGCTTGATCGCTGCCGGTAATAATTATGTTATCAGCATAGACCGGGAGGTAGATGCATTGATTAGAATAGCTGTGCCGATAGATAACAGAATGATTGACTTCACTTCGGGTTAAACCAAAGGCTTGAACAACAGAACTGAAGCGACAAAACCAAGCCCGTGAGACTGTTTCAGGTCATATAAGGATTTACGAAGCTTACATACCATTCCAGAACACTCCCCTTGAGCAACAAATCCTGGTGGTTGCTTTATGTATACTTCTCTTGCAAATCACCATGTAAGAAGGCATTTTTTATATCAAGCTGAAGAAGGGACCAGTGGTGAATAACAGTAAGTGCAAGAAACAAGCGAACAGAAGCTAAATTGACAACAAGAGAGGAAATTGTCCCCATAGTCAAGGCCAAAAATCTGAGTGTATCCCTTGGCCCCTAAGCAGGCTTTGAGGCGGTCAACAGTAATATCAGGACCAACTTTGACTGTGAATACCCAACGACAACCGACAACAGACTTTCCGAGAGGAGTACGAACAAGATCTCATGTGCCATTGGAGTGAAGTGCCGTCATTTCATCAATCATGGCCTAGTGCCAATCACTATGAGATAGTGCTTCACCTGTGGTCTTAGGAATGAAAACAGAAAAAAGACTAGAAATAAAGGTAAAATATTGTGAAGAAAGTCGGTCGTAACTCTAGAAAACATAAAGTGGATGAGGGTTGCGAGTGGATAATAAGATATCTTTGTGATGGGCAATGGGAGTAATCTCTCTTGGAGGATTCGGAAGGGAAGAGACAACCGTTGAGCGTGGTGAGTCAGTTGGGGTAAGGTCTGCTGTAGGGTCGACACCTGCGACTGGTAAAGACAAATCAAGGAAGGGAATTAGAAGAATATGATCAACCTGTGATATAGAAGTTTGGGAACTAGAGAAGGGTTGCTGATCCATGAAGGCGACATCTGCAGACTGCAGATACAATGTAGCGCTTGAGGTCAGGAGAGTAGTGTTCAGATACCTTTTTTGAAAGCGAGTATAACCAAGGAAGATACACTTGAAGGTTTTAGATGTTAATTTGTCTTTTCCCAGAGTGAGGTTATGAACAAAGCAAGAGCACCTAAATACATGCGGAGGCAGTGGATAGGGAGACACACCTGTAAATAAGACATTGTGTGAGACTTCATTATTAAGCATGGAATAGGGCATGAGATTGATGAGAAAACAAGAGATGATAATAGCATCCGCCCAAAAACGGAGTGGAACATTCATATGAATGAGAAGGGTATGTGCAGTTTCAACCAGATGGTCTGGTGACACATCCCATATTTCTTCAAAAAATCAGAAAATTCAAGAGACACATACTCTTTAGCATTATCACTGCGTAAGACTCGAATAGAAGCACCAAATTGAGTATTAATCTTAGCACAATTTTTTATAGATAGAAAATAATTCGGAATGATTTTTCATTAAATAAGCCCAAGTACAATTAGAAAAGTCATCAATAAAAGTCACAAAATACTAAAAACCCAAAGCAAACATAGTTCGACTCAAACCCCAAAATCAGAATGAACAATAGAAAAGGGAGCATTAGCTCTTTTATTGACTCTATTAGCAAAGGAGGAGTGAGTGTGATTTCTTTAATGACAAGATTGACAATTTAAAGACTGAAGACTGGAAAAAAAAGGAACATGATTACCTGTATTTTGAGCAGTAATCCAGGAAGAAATCTTCTTAAGAAGAGCCTCATAATCTGTACTCGAAATAGTTACTGATCCAGTCGAAGGTTGCACAACATCGGTCTGAGCAAAGTTGGCAGTTGGTGGCTTCAAATGAGGTACTTCCTGTAGCAACGCTCTTCAACGTGCCCAAGGTTCTGGCAGTAGTTGCAATGAGGCCTCTGTCCACGGCCACCCTGTCCACGGTCACGTCACGACTGCATCCACTGTTCCAATTGGAATCATTGGCGCGAGAGATGAGGGCAGTTGAATTAGTGGTTGGCACATGAGAAGGAGCAAGAGCAGGTGCCAGTGTTGCTTTATCTTTAAAGTTCAAGAGGCACTATAAAGTCTAGAAGTTCTAGCACTGGTTAAAATATTCTCACAAACACTTTCTAATTCCTCTGGAAGACCGGAAAGGGTTACAACCATAAAGAAGCGCTCCACCTGCTTCTTGTACTCAGAGGCATCTGTAGCATGAGGCAACATAGCTAAGAATTCCTGCATCAAAGAACGAATCTTACCAATATAGGTCTACATTCGAGCATCTGGTGATTTGCGCAATTCCATTATGGTTTTTCCTCACTCCCTTCTAATTCTATGATGATACTAGTATTAGCTCTTACTTGTAATTAATGCATTACACAGTATAAATTTATGCAGGTGTAGACAATGAGTCACATGGTTTTTCCTCACTCCCTTCTAATTCTATGATGATAAAGTGTATACTATGATTGCAAACAAGAACAATTTCCATAATTCTATGATGTTATCATAATTTCTAATGGGGAGTTTCTTTTTTTTTTTTTTTTTTTAAAATGATGTTATCATAACTTTTAAAAAGTTACCATCAGTGCCATAGCTACTTCCATATTCTCGATAATCTTAGTTGCAGCTGCTTTGTATATCTCAGGTATTAGAATTACTTGAAATCATCCAGTTTAGATGTCCAGATTCCACTAGTAAGCTCTCAGATATTGTGGCTAGTATGAAATATGACTTGCTGGTGAGATACTAGTCCTTTAATCACATTAAATCTGTATTTCTTTCCTTCTCTCTCTCTCTCTCCCTCTTTTACAAAAATGGCTTATTTTTTAAGTATGGAATACAAGTTTCAGCTGATGCTCTACTACTTGACTATTGTTCATCTTGTTCTTACCTGCTTTTGGCTGGATATAATTTTAGGCAGAAGAGATACTGGGAAATTCTGGAAAGGGTGGTGTCTACTATTATTCTGAGAGAGGTGACCGGCTAATTGATCTTGCTTCCTTCCATGACAAACTTTGGCAGGTTAGTTCTCTTATAAAAAATTGATAATATCATTATTGAAGATATTGATTTTTATCTTTAATCCAGTGACTTTTGTTTTTCAAATCCCATTTCATTTTTGGGTTAATCGCGAATGTGTAAAGAGTCGTTCACACCTAACAATTAGTTTTTTTTTTTTTTTTTTTTTGGGTGGGGGAGCTTAATTGTTAATGTATTTATATGAAACTTAATCTATTTCTTGTTTGAGAAGTATCATTCTGCATATATCCAGGTGAGTAATCTTGGCAGTGAACTTGACCTAAATGATGTAAGAGAGACAATTTTTTTTGGGGGTGGGGGAGCTTAATTGTTAATGTATTTATATGAAACTTAATCTATTTCTTGTTTGACAAGTATCATTGTGCATATATCCAGGTGAGTAATCTCGGCAGTGAACTTGACCTAAATGATGTAAGAGAGACAATTCAACAGTTACTGAGATGGGGGTGGAAATACAATAAAAATCTTGAGGAACAAGCTGCACAGCTACATATGGTGACTGCCTGGTCTCAGATTGTTGAGGTACTTGTCTTACTTTCCATATACTAATGTTTTTGTGGCCTATATTATCTAACTTTGAGCTACTTTGAAAAGGTGTCTGCCTCTAGAAGATTAACAATGCTTGAAGATCGATCTGAAATTCTATTTCAGTGAGTTGCTACGCTCCTTCAGTGGTGAAAAAACAAAGATAGTTACTTGTCATTGTTGTGCTCTTTGTAACTGCTACATTGCATTGCCAGGGTCCTTGATGCATCCCTTAGTGCTTCTGCTTCTCCAGACTGTTCTTTGAGGATGGCATTCATATTATCGCAGGTAAACATTTAAAAAACATCATTTTATCTTCTAGAAATTTTGATGGATTTTTCAATTATCCTAGTTATTCTTTTTCATATGCAATCTATCCTGCTATTCTGATGTATATTTACATATGTGGAATTTCCCTCAGGTAGCATTAACATGCATGGCTAAACTGCGTGATGATAGGTTCTTGTTCCCTGGCAGTCTGAGTTCTGATAACATCACATGCCTTGATCTCATTGTGGTGAAGCAATTATCGAATGGTGCTTGTCTGACCATATTGTTTAAGCTTGTCATGGCAATTCTTAGAAACGAATCATCAGAAGCTCTTAGGAGGCGGTATGTTACTTGTTCAGTGACTGATTCTGCCTCTATGGTTGTTTGCTGTTTTGGTTGGCAAAACTTACTTTTGCATGTTTTACAGTCAAT
Source organism: Gastrolobium bilobum (assembly GCF_033153095.1). Lineage (NCBI taxonomy): Eukaryota > Viridiplantae > Streptophyta > Magnoliopsida > Fabales > Fabaceae > Gastrolobium > Gastrolobium bilobum. The sequence goes on along the minus strand of NW_026895540.1, from coordinate 45,157 downwards.
ATGCCTTGCTTCTTAGCTATTTCCAGTATTGTCAGAATGTGGTTGATCCTGATGTTCCAACCACTGTTCTCCAATTCTTGCTGCTCAATGAACAAGATAATGAATATATTGATCTCCCAAAGGTACATTTTCTCTAATTTTGTGCAAATGACTTGCGATAATTTAATCTGGTGCCAGATTAACTCTTCATGGTTTCTATTTTTTTTTTTTTTTTTTTCATTTACCCCAGATTGACAAAGAACAGGCAGAACTGGCTCGTGCAAATTTTTCTACTTTGAGAAAAGAGGCTCAGAGCATCTTGGATTTGGTTATTTGCTACTCAATGTTTTTTATGTGCACCATGCATTTTTTTTAATGTGCTTAGGCTCTAATGTTTTTTTTAGTATGGGATGGAAAGGAGGTCATGCTTTTGAGTCTTGAAGATTATTGGTTGTTTTCTGAAAAACTTTAGCCTTTTGACTGTATACAATTTCTTATTTAATTAAAAGGGGAAGTGGGGAATTATGGGTCAAAAATTGTTGGCTGTTGTATTTGTACTTGCCAGAATAGAAGTGGCCTCCATTTGGACTGCTGTACCGTTATGATTAAATTGACCTAAAAAATACGGCATATGTTTCTGTTTGACTTATGTTGAAGTGTCTCTGGTAAATTATGAGTTACTATTCTATTCTCGCATTATTAGACTAGAAAAACATCAGTTTTTTTATTATTTTTTTATCTACATATCCTCTAGATATTATGGTCTTGTTGCTTTCATATGGTATCAATGTCATGCTTCGTTCTGTCTTTTTAATAATTTGTCGAATTCATTTTTTGTATTTATATCTATTTTGATAAATATTCTTAAGTCAAGTATGTACAGTTTCAACTGAGTTAAATTGATTTAAAATTGTAGGTCATAAAAGATGCAACCCATGGCAGTGAACCTGGAAAGACAATATCACTCTATGTTCTTGATGCATTCATTTGTATAGATCATGAGCGATTTTTCTTGAGCCAGCTTCAAAGCAGGGGATTTTTACGGTCTTGCTTTACAGCCATAACCAATGTTTCCAATCAGGTGTTTGTTCTGTCCACCATAAGCAGTTACTTCTATTTTCCAACAACCTTATATTTTTTGCTTTTACAGTTGTGGACCATTCATTCCGTTACACAAAGGATCTTACTAATAGTTTATTTGATTTTGATGGTATCATTATGCCTTTTTCATTTTCTTGAAGTAATCTCACCTATTTGGTGATTGAGAGAAAATTTATTCTACTTCCAATTTCTACAATAAAGACAGTATTTTAGACCAGTAGATTCACCAGTTCATTGACTCTTGTAGATATCAGCTTTGTATTAGAAGAGATCCATTGAAGGAAAGTTCAAGAAAATGAGAGAAAGTGAGAGAAAAGGTGGAGAGAGAAAGAGCTGAAAAGAAAGCATTGTATATTGAATCTGAACAAAATGAATCGTAATTACAGAGAGAGAAATGAACCTTGTCCATTTCCAATTAGAACATGATCAGTACCAATAAGTTGCTGGCCTTGCATAATATTTTGAGATGTATGAGTTACATGACTTGATGCACCAGAATTTGGTAACCATTCAACCAGAGGGGGAGAACTACACGTGGAAGGTAGACTAGAGGGAGCAGCAAAATGCTTGAGGCTGAGGCTGACTTGTTGGTCTTGTATACTGGAAGGATCTCATTGGTTGAGATTACTGATGTTGATATTGGAAGGACCTTACTGGTTGAGGTGGTTGATGAACAAAGTAGTGAGAGGATAAGGAGTGTTTTGTGGTGGAGGTAGATTCGGAACAAAATTCTCTTCAAATCAATTCCAGTAATCTCTCACATCATGTCCAAATTTATAGCAAAGTTGACAGTGGACATGTGTTCTGGTGCCTCGTCCTCTTCCACGAGCAGTCCTTCCACCTGAACGTCCTCGTCCCCTGTTCTGACCACTTGAGATGTGGAACTAACTGAAATTTTGATGCATTGTTCGACTCTGTTTTCTGGTTTTAGAAACAGAGTCATCTTCTTCATCTGCAACTTCTCGATCTGAGCTTGGAGGACGCTGGGTGAGATTTATAGTTGCTCCTTTAGTCAATAGAGTATCGTTTTGGTTGATTAACAGCTGTTCATGAGCTAGTAACTCCACTGTTAGATCTGCAATAGTGCAGTCTCGTTCTCGTCCGTGTATCATCATAACGAAAGAAGTATACTCTGATGGTAATCCTTCAAGAATAGTCTCAGACTCTCAGTGTGCTCTTCAATAGAAATAGGCTTCCCAATCGACTTGAGTGAGTCACACAGTGTTTTGATACGTGTTAAGTATTCTTTATTGGACTTTGAGCCTTTCTTCATGGTTTTCAACTCAGATCTGAGTTGACGAACTCGAGACTTCATGACTCCATGAAAAAGCTTATGAATATTGTCCCAGGTCTCAAAGGAGTGCTTCACAGGCAGAATATCATTTACAATAGACTCGGAAATAGTGGATAGGAGCCATGTAAGTAGTATCTGATCTTGATTGAGCCAATCAACATAAGCGGAGCTCAGAATATCATTCTCTCTATCTTCGTCTGACACAAACTTGAGAGGAATTTTTGGATTGACAAGAAAACGATGCAATTGGTGTGAAGTAATTACCGGATCAATGATCTGATTCCAGAAAAGGTAATTATCTTCAATAAGTTTTGCAGAAATTTGAAGATTGAAGAGAGAAGCCGTCTTGATTTTCATCGAAGTGGACTTTTGTTGAGATCTGGATCTTTGTTGTGACGCGTTCGAGTTGTCAGAGGCATTTGAATCAGAGTCGGAAGCGGAAGACATGATAAAGATCTAAACGGATCAGGCCCTCAGAGAGAGCTCTGATACCATATTAGAAGAGATCCATTGAAGGAAAGTTCAAGAAAATGAGAGAAAGTGAGAGAAAAGGTTGAGAGAGAAAGTGCTGAAAAGAAAGCGATGTATATTGAATCTTAACAAAATGAATCGTAATTACAGAGAGAGAAATGAAGCTAACTTTATATACTAAATGGCTAACAACTGTAATAATGGCTAACAGCTTATGGTTGACAGCTGTAACAACTTATACAAATAAGGGCATGTTTGATACATAGTATAGATAAGGCCTGATAGTTTAAGACTTGATAGTATAAGGCATGATTGTATAAGATCTTATTAAATTTTAATACTATCCAGCGTTTGGCATGATATTGTATAAGATTATATCATCCAATGTTTGGTAATACACTGTATAATACTAGATAGGATAAAAATAAATATTTTTGTCAAAAATGCCTTTTAATAATGAATTTACATAATTCTTCCAAATATATCAGATGATATTTTTTTTTATAGAAATATGTTGATCAGTGTGTCCAAAAAATATATTTTTTTTTATAAAAATAAAAATCTCCAATATTTTAACAAATTATATATTGAAAAATTATTTTTTATTTTAATATACTAATATTAAAATAATATATTAATTCTTGAGAATTGCATTGGTTAATACATCAACCCCTTATCAGGCCTAATCCTACCCTCCTAGGCCTGATTAAGTTTACATCATTTTGATGTATAAATGGATCCTGTTGTATAAGCTTATACTATACGATAGTCACACCAAACAACTAAAAATATCATAACGTATAGCATAAGCTTATACTATCAGGCCTTGTACATCACACCAAACAGGCCCTAAGTAGCTGTGACTGAAGAGTTCTAGTATATACACTTATAAATCTCACCTATTCGGTGATTGAGAGAAAATTTATTCTGCTTCCAATTTCTACAATAAAGAGAGTATTTTAGACCACTGGATTCACCAATTCATTGACTCTTGTAGACATCAGCTTTGAATATTTGTTTGTGTATATATGCATATGTTTGAGACCGTAGTTCTTAATGTTGCACCATGCAACCCCTGTTGTGTTGTCTCTATTAAAATTATAGTTTAGGTATAGAGGGGGGAAGAATAGGAGAAGACGGAATAATATTGTATGTTAATGTGTTATTAAGTGGTTGATTTGATTACAAAACACAAAGTACTAGTTCCTATTTATACTAAACAAGGGACTCCTAAAATAAGGAAACAAATCCTAAGAGATTGATACAATCTCAATCAAGAAATATAAGAGGGATAGCAATAGGAAGGTGTGGACTCAGGCCCAAACAGCTCAAGTGAATATAGCACAGGTGAATGACACACAAGGGCTGCCATTTAAGATAAGGGTTTCCCAAAATGTCCCCTAACAGAATGGTGCACCCAGGGGGGTGACTTGGAGGCCGTTATAAACAGAAGATGGGAGCATGGAAAGGCATCTGGAATCATATTGGGATTGCTTGGGCCCTTTGGGGATGGGAGAGAGTGAAGCCTCTTATATGTGCTTCCCACTATCTTTTCTTGCTTGTTAATTCTCAATTTACTGAAATTCCCTTTATTTTCTGTAAATGGTCTCTGTAGGTTATTTTGTTCAGTGTCTCTGTAATTGTCCTTGATCTATATATAAGACAACTGAGATTATTTTGACCAAATATCCTGTTCCTGTTCTTATTATTAGAAACCTGAGTAGAAGGTGGTCCTTAACAATTGGTATTAGAGCTGTGATCTAGGAGCTCTGTGGAATGGTATTAACGCGACAAATGGAGCACCATTTGGAGTTTGTGGAGGAAGGGCTGCGCAGACGGAGTGCTAGACACGAAGAAGTTCTCCTGAGACTTGATGCTAACGAAGCACGACATGAGGAAGTTCTTCAGAAGTTGGGTGTAACACCCCTAAATTTCTAACAATTTTATCAATAATAAAATATTCCTATAATAGAGTTATTGGAAAAAAAAATAACATTTAAATTATTGAATAAGATTACATAAATAGTGCGGAAGCTAAAATAAAATCAATTTGGGGAAATGTTACCGCCGCATCTGTAACAGGGACAAGTGCAAGGCTAATTAAAAAATAATCTTATTCCAAAATATATATATTCAATGTAAATATTTAAAAATTTAAAATATAAATTTAAGAATCTAAATATATCTAATACATTTATAAATCCTAAGCCTATTTTTAAAAGTTTGAGATGTTATCCTCACTTCTCACTGTCAGCCCCAAACTTTGCAACCTGCTTCACTAAAACTCTGCTCCCCCGAAAGATCATTGCAGCACAAAGACAAAGACAAAGACAAAGACAATCAGCAAAAGCTGGTAATCCCAATCAAAACACAATTATATAACTCAAATATAATAATCAAATCAAAAATGTAATCACATAACAATTTCAATATTCATCATATATATATATATATATAATTAAATCTATTATCTTTATAAGATTTATTTAGTGGGAAGAGAACCATGGTAGACCCGGAGATCCTGCCAGTCACATATCAACAATTTGGCCAGTATCATACACATCTCTTCCTAGTGTGCAAACATCTTCCCAAAGTTGCTACTAGTATCCCGGATATTCTGCCAGATACCACTTTGAGAAGAAAAGATATTCTCTTTTTACATCACATAATTATCAGAGGCATAAAGTCCAAAATTTTTGTTCATCACTTTAGGAGGTACATCCCAAAGCTATCCTCCCACTAATTAATTTATTACAATCACACAATTAGAAAAATTCAATTTTGTCTCAATTACCATATTTGGAATATTTATTCTTTAAGTATTATCATTGTTGCTCAAGAGCATCATAATTTTTCAAATATCTATAATTTTCCAACATCTATCAAAATTATGATCCAAATCATATCAATTATACATCATAAAAATTTTCCAACATCTATTATATCAATTATCTTTCATAATAGTTTTTCCAATTTATTCAAGAATATCATAACTCAAAATCATATCACAGAAAGGCCAAATCCACTCATCATATCAATTATCATAATTTCCATAATTATTCAATAGGATCCGTATCACACATATATGACACATAATTAATCTTCCAAAAGATACCATAATCATAATTTTCGAAAATTTGAATTATTCCCCAAAAATAATTATATAATTAATCATGTTATTTTCTTAGGGTTAAAACGCAATAAAATTTCCAATAAAATTCATATATAATTACCCTACGATTAACTAAAGGTTAGGACTATGTATAATAAATTTCATATAAAACTAATATATTATTTTCTAAAGGTCAACAAAACATTAAACAAAATATCATATAAAATTAATCTATTAAACCTAAGGGATTATGACACGCCTAACAAATTCCATATAATAATTTTATATAAAACAAATCTATGGTGCCCTAAACATCGGGATTACATCAAATAATATTCATATCAAGCTACCATAGAACTCTGTAGGAATTAGGATTATTTGGTCTCCGTGTTTGTTACCTTTTAGAAGAAAAGCGATTTGGGAAAGAAAAACGGATGGTAACTAAAGAAAAATATTAATAAAATAAAATAAATAAAAATTTGATGTAAGAAGAGAAAGAGAGAGTAGAGGAGAAGAAGAGAAATACTTAGGATTGGTTAGAGTTAGGCTAGGCCTCTATTTATAACTGAAGTCTAGGGCTCAGACATGGGTTGGGCTTTGTACAATTATTTCCTTTTTTTCTTCTTAATTTTCTTATAGCTCAGAATATCGCTGACTCATCATATCTAATCAAATAAAGATTGCTAACTCATCCTAATCCAATCACATTACCAATCAAACATTAATGCATAAATGATCAATCAATTAATAATTCAATTAATCACAATTTATCATTAGTCCTAATAACAAATATATATATATATATATATATATATATTTATATATACATTATTATTATTTCTACTAATTTATCATTTATTATTATTATTATAAATTCTACTATTTTTCTGGGATATTACATTGGGTGATAATGAAAGAGGGATGGCAGAGATACTCAGGAGGCTAGATGAGATGGCTGGGAGAAGACGAATATCCCAACAGGGGAGGAATGCAACAAGGTTCAACCCGATTCCCCATGCCAACAGACGATTGGAAATTCCAGTATTCACCGGACAAGATGCTTTCAGGTGGCTGAGTAAGATGGAGAGGTACTTCGTAGTGAACGGAGTGGAGGAAGCAGAGAAACTCACGGCAGTGCTGGTAGTCCTAGAGGGAGAAGCCCTTCATTGGTTTCAGTGGTGGGAAACGAGCAATCCAAATGCTACGTGGGGTATGTTCCAACGCGAGTTGCTCAGCCGCTTTCCACCGGAGATGCTAGACAATCCATACCGAGTGTTGTACACGCTCAAACAGAGTGGGAGCATCTCGGATTTTCGATCAGAATTCGAAAAAATGGTGAGTGTTTTACGCTTTGACGATGAAGAATTGCTCAAGGGGGCATGGCTGAACGGCGTTCGCAGCTGCATCCGAGCAAAGTTGATGATGTCTCCGACATTGTCGTTGACGGAGATGACGAAGTTAGCAATCAAAATTGAAAAGAGAAATGACGCCTGGAGAGAAGAGGGCTTAGGGCCAATTGGGAGAGGATGGACTCAAAGGAGCAACTGCGGGTCCATCGGTCTCCGAACCGGGTCAAATTCAAGTGAAACCAAGAATTGGGCCTCTTCAAATGTGGGCCCAAATAACCTAAGCCACGCAGCAAAATCTGCGATGGGATCCAACACCTCACATGTGCCACATATTGTCCAACGACAACCCTCATCTGAAAACCCTAAAGAAGGAACGGTGACGAAATCCTCGACATCAGCCATAGCAGGACAATCGTCGGAAAATCACGCGAATCAGGGGAGGAGACTTTTCCAGGCAGAGCTGCCTGACAGGCAGGATCGTGGCTTTTGTTTCTGATGGCACCAAGGGAATACAAAATTAAATCTGAAAATATATTGATAATGAAAGACAAGCCCGTCCTTACAATCACTATTTCTTCTCACAAACAAATGAAACAATACACTGAATTGTAATTGCTACAGACAACTTTAGACACTTTAATGGAAACTACACTTAAAGAGAAACAGTAAATTCTTTGCTAAAAGATGATAATGATCTCCCTTAATGAGGAAAAGAACCCCACTCCTCATCAAGCTACCCCTCACTCTATTTCACAACTTCCTAACTGACTCACATTTCTCTCCCTTTTCCTATTTAATTACTGATGCCGTTATTCACACCACTTCCTATTGCTGCCTCTCCATTCAGCGCATTCCACGTGTCTCCTTTAATAACAAACTCCTTTGCCATGCTATTCTTCTCAATCACCAACTTCATTTGATTCACCACGCCTCGAACCACTTCAGGTACTGCCTTGGACTGCACCAAGTCGTGGTCCCTTTCAGTTACTGCATTGGACAAGAGTTGATCCACTTCAGGTGCTGCATTGGGCTCGGACTAGAATTGATCCACTTCAGGTGCTGCATTGGGCTGATCCCCTTCAGGTGCTACTTTGGGCTGATTCTCTTGGCCTTTCTGAATCTTCTTCTTTTTCTTGCGCTCATAAACCCATTTTAGGGGTCCAACAGTTTCAAATGCGAGTAGCGTTGGCATCCAAACCATAGATGCAAAGTCAGGCAACTGCATATGCTGTTGGTTGAAGACGACAATAAAGACAAAGGGGGAAAGGACAAAGAGGAACTAGGGACGACAACAATTCTGGAGGGTAGCGTAAAAGAAACGGGGTTGCAGCTCTCTTTACAGAGTTTACAAGGGCTCACTTCAAGCCAAACCTTGATGGTACGGGGAGAGATACACGGCCAAAAGGTGGTGGTTATGGTGGATTGCGGGGCTTGTAGCAATTTTATCAAGAACACAGTAGTGGAGCAGTTGGGTTTGGAAGTGTGCGACACCCCTACATACAGTGTGGAGATAGGAGATTGGACTAAATTCAGGTGCAAAAGGGTCTACAAGGTGGTGGATATAAATATCCAGGGCACGCAAATTCAGCAAGACTTGTACCTATTCGAGCTTTGGAAGTGCAGATGTTGTGTTGGGGCTAGAGCGGTTGACCCAATTAGGGGTAATCAAGGCCAACTTTAAGGAGCTGACCCTCAGGTATGGGGAGAAAGGTAGGGAAACGATGATTAAAGGAGATCTTTTACTGTTCAAGTCTGAGGCTTCTCTTTAATCCATTACCAAGGCCTTCCATGATCACGGTCAAGGTTTTTATGTGAAAGTAGCAACAGCTGATGCAGAGGAAGGTGATGAGCAGTGGGCAGAATTGAACAAGCTACTCATAGAATTCGAGGAAATATTTAAGGAACCCAAATAGCTTACACTTGCAAGAGCTATCGATCATGCTATCCACCTGAAGCCAGGAAGTCGAGTACCATACCTTCGACCTTCAGGTACCCTCACTACCAAAAATCTAAGATTGAAGCATTGGTGGCTGAATTATTTAGGAATGGTATGATCAGGCATAGTACTAGCCTTTACTCTAGCCCAATGATTTTAGTAAAGAAAAAAGATGGGAGTTGGCGCGTCTGTGTTGACTATAGGGCTCTTAATAAAATTACTATTCCAGATAAATTTCCTCTACTCATGGTAGATGAACTTTTAGATGAGCTTGGTGAGTCACAAATTTACTTCAAGCTAGATTTGAAAATCTGGCTACCACCAAATCAGGATGAGGGAAGAAGACATCCCTAAAACGGGTTTTAGAACTCATGAGGGGCATTACGAATACTTAGTAATGCCCTATTGGCTTACCAACGCCCCTTCTACATTTCAAGCGCTGATGAACAAGATACTGAGGCTTTTTTTAAGGAAATTCACATTGTTTTTTTTTATGATATCTTAGTCTACAACAACAGTTCTGGGGAACATCTTGCTCACTTAAGCGCTGTTTTTACAGTATTACGACACTACAGGTTAGTAGCTAACAAAAAAAAATGCAGCTTTGGTAGAAGACAGATAGAGTATTTGGGCCACTGTGTGTCCGCTGTGGGAGTTAAGGCAGACCCAGAAAAAATCCACGAAATGATGTCGTGGCCTAGTTCAACGAACATCAAAGGTTTGAGGGGATTCCTTTGGCTGACTGGGTGTTATTGAAAATTTGTGAAAGATTATGGCAAGATTACCAAGCCTCTGACAGAGCTACTTAAAAAAGATGGATTCAAGTGGCGTGAGGAAGTGGAACGAACTTTTCAGTTGCTGAAATCTAGGATGAGCTCAGTGCATGTCTTAGCTTTAACAAACTTCCACAATACTTTTACAGTAACTACTGATGCGTCGGGGAAGCGTATTGGTGGTGTACTTACGCAAAACAATAGACCCATTGCCTATATTAGTCAAAGGTTCGTCAGCAGGGCCCAAGCTAAGTCCATTTACGAGAAAGAATTAATGGCTATACTCTTTGCAGTGCAAAAATGGAGACATTACTTGATGGGAAGGCATTTTATCATCAAGACAAACCAACGTAACCTCTGATTTCTTACTGACCAACAGTTGTTAAGTGAAGACCAGCAAAAATGGATCTCCAAATTACTTGGGTTTGACTTTGAGATCCAATACCCAGCCAGGGAGGGAAATCAGGTTGCGGATGCTCTCTCAAGGAAAATGGTTTTTAAAGCTTTGTCCCGGATTCATTGGATTGCTTTTGATGAATTAGAGGCTGAAATTCAGCAAGATGATAGGCTTAAAGGCATTTTGCAGGACTTGTTAATAGCCCCTGATACTCATCCGGGTTTTAAGGTGCACGAAGGGAAACTGTTCTATAATGATCAGTTGGTAGTACCCAAGACTTGAAACCCTTTTGTTAGAAGAGTATCATAATACTGGTATTGGGGGACATTCTGGGTACTTTCGCACTTATAAACGGTTGGCTGGGGTAGTATATTAGGAAGGCATGAAGAAAGACATCAAAGATTATGTGGCGGGCTGCAATGTTTGTCAACACTGTAAGGCCCAAAATTTAAGCCCAGCTAGGCTTCTCCAACCCTTACCCATTCCTTCTACAGTCTGGGAAGATATATCATTAAATTTTGTTGGTGGTTTGCCCAAAGCATTGGGAGTTGATACTATCTTGGTTGTTGTCGACCGGTTTACGAAATATGCCCATTTCCTTCCTTTGAAGCATCCTTACGCAGCAAAAGATGTTGCTAATTTATTTATTAAAGAGGTGGTCCGCCTCCATGGTTTCCCTACCACTATTGAGTCTGACAGAGATTGAGTTTTTTTGAGTAACTTTTGGGCAGAATATTCAAGAGTGCAGGCACAAAATTGCACTGCAGCACTGCATAGCACCCGCAAACCAACGGTCAGATGGAGGTCGTGAACAGATGTTTAGAAGCTTATTTTCGTTGTTTATGTTGTACCAAGCCCAAACAATGGCCTAGGTACCTTGGGCTGAATTCAGAATTACAGTAAGCGGAATTCTGTTTAATTCTCAGTTTACTGTAATTCCCTTTATTTTCTGCAAATGGTCTCTGTAGGTTATTTTGTTCAGTGTCTCTGTAATTGTCCTAACTCTTTCCCTGCCCTCCCCCTTCTTCATTAACCAAGAGCAGATTAAGTTGCAAATTCTTGAAAGAGTGGTTTGGATTCCACCTGTTTGTCTTCACACTTGAAGCACACCCCTTTCCTCATGTGATCTTTAAGTTCAGCCTCTGTTAATCCTCGTCCCTTAACCCTAGAATTACTGCTGCTTGCTCCTTCGGCAGGTTTTGAAGATGCAGCCACTCCACCTCTATGAGTATTAGTGGCTGGCCGCATATCCTTTCCTGTCGTATTGTGAATGGTCCACGTGTCCCCTCCACTGCCACCTATGGATAATTGACTCGCGTGCCTAACATTGTCTAAAGTTTGAACATTGCATCCAGGTTGTGCATTGCGATTGGGCCTGTTCCAGTTAGAGCTTGTTCCTAGCCCACACCTGTCATTGATTGATCCATGACTGGTTTTGTCTTTGCATGAGAGTCATTTCCCTCATCAGCTCCCCTAAGTTTATTACGTTCTTCTGCATCAACTTTGTTCTTAGACTCTTTGAAATGTGTTGTAAATATTAGGTCTTTTATTATTATTATTAGTATTTGTTGTATTGGGCCAAGCCCATTAGGTCAAGAATTAGGTTTTTTAGTCTCTATAAATAGAGACCTCTTTGTATTACCATTTTCTTTCAAGTTGGTATCAGAGCTCTCGATCCTGAGGGCTCTGCTTCCGCGCCTATTGTCTTTAGAACAAGAACCTTTTATTCTTTTTGTCTCTCGCTGCCATCAGCCGCCACCGGATTTTTTCCGGGGACCTCTTGGACCGAGAAGATCTCTGTTATACTGGATCTCTGTTACTGTTCATCGTCTCTTTTACTGTTCATCGTCTCCATTATTCTTCATCACAAGACAACATCTGTTCATCACGATTGGACCCTTTCTCGATGGTTTTTCAACTCCGAACAGACCCAGAAAGAACCGCGCTCACCGAACGACGTTGCTCCAGAAATTTCAGACCGGACGGCCACCGCACGCGCCCACACGCGCCGCCCCTTCAACCGCTAGTGAAGCCCACGCGCAGCCAATCTCACCAGTGCGTGGCGGCGCGTGAGACCATTTTTCCGGATCGGACCACCGCGATCTTGATCGTCCCTTCATCCTCTTTCGGGATCTGTGCTCCTCTCTTTGATCGGACATCATTTGGTATTTATTTGTGATTTTTTGGCTTCTTGGAGCTTTTCTTTGACCATTTTCTGTGCAGTATTGCCTCTTCTCAAAGGAGTTCTTTTTCAAAATTTTATGATGGTACCTCTTCTAGATCTAAGAGAGATGATCGATGGTGTTCTTATTGTAAAAGAACAGGTCATATCAAGGATTTATGCTTTCGCCTTTATGGAAAGCAAACTGTCTTAGAAAAGATGGCAAGGATGCGTGGTCAAGCGCATTTTACTTCTTCTGAAATAACCCCTGCACCTAATGAGATCCAATCTGCATTTCGTCCAGATGAGTTGGAACGACTCCGAACCATTCTTGATTATCTGAGTAAGCCATCTGATACTAGTGCTTTGGCTATGACTGGTATGAGCTCCAAAGCAATCTGCATTTCGTCCAGATTCTTTCAAGTAAATGCCATGGAGCCAAACTTTTCAAAACATGTAATCATCTACATAATGAATTGGCCTGATGATTCTTTCAAACTCAGCCTTGTAAGATGCAATGCTCCCACTTTGCCTTAGACTTATTAACTCTTGGTAAGGACTCCCTGTTGCTTCCAGCAAAAATCATTTCCTAACTTGCCCCATAAATTTACCCATGAGGAATTGGGATTAGTCCTCAACTATACCTGGGACCAATTAAGGGCCTCACCATCCAGTACCACTGTGATTGCATATATGTATGCATTGATAAGTATGTACATACATATACATATGTATATGATCCAGAATTAACTTACAACGGTATAAGATTGAGAAGTCTTACTTCCAATGTTAGTTGTTGATCCACTTCCATCTAACAAATGACTCACATATATAATAAAAAAGCCATTAAATATAAAAAGGATCAACAACTATAATTGAGAGTATAACTTATACTAGTGTAAAATGATCCTGTCTTTAGATATACATAAGAATGAGAAGTCTTACACACAATCTTAACAGTTGAACCTATTAATATGTAATGGCTCTAATTCATTACATTTGTGAGCCGTTAGATGCAAATGAATCAATGGCTAAGTTTGGGTGTTTTCTCAATCATAAGGAATGTTGACTTTTCTCTCCCTCTTTGGGATTCATTAAGATTTTGCTATACCTATGACATTGTTGCTTGGGGTGATTCTTGTTGCAAAAATCATAATTTGTGTTGGATTACCTTTGGTTATATGCTTGATCTTGGAGTGAATAGGAAATAAGTCTAATAGCACATATCAAGCTTTTGAGACATTAATGGCTCCTTGAGTTGCACTATGAATGGAAACCAGCTTACATAAAAGATAGGTGATAGATTATCTTTTAAAGAATTGGGGAATTGGGGAGTTGTTGAGCAACTTTGTGGTAATAAATCTTGAAGCAAGTAGTCTTCAATAGCATACTGGATTACCGGTTCTACAAATGCAATGTTTATCAAACTTACACTTCATCTGAGTTCTTTCCTTCCTGTATATATATATATATATATATATATATATATATATATATATATAACTTTGCATTATTGATGGATTGAAATCGAGTGTATCCTATTTCTGTCAAGGATATGATGATAATGGTTTAATTTGCTTGTTTGGTTCAAGGATGGTGGTCTTTCACTGGACTCACTGCAGAGGGTATGTACCTTTGAGGCTGAACTTGCTTTACTACTAAGAATCAGTCACAAGTATGGGAAATCTGGAGCACAGGTACTATTTTCCATGGGCATAATGGAGCATCTTGCATCAGGAAGGGCAATCAATTTACAGGTGAGGAAGTATTTTTCTTGTTAACGCTGCATCTCCTTGTTTTTTTCCATCTACCTTTTACTGAAGCTAAAGAATATACAGGGAGGTTTAAGGTGGGTCGAGACCAGACTTAGAAGAGATATGGCTGTGGATGTCGATAGACTACGAATGATTGTAACTCCAGTCTTGAGATTAGTCTTTTCATTAACTTCCTTGGTTGATGCATCAGACTTTTTGGAGGTTGGCTTTTGTGTTCTGTTTACAAATTTTCTAATATGGTCTATTCTACGTTTTTTTCTTCTTTTATTTTGTCCTCCCCTGCTAGCGAATCATTTTACCAGCTTCCCTATTGGTTTTATGGTTATTTCAATTGCTATTTAATTGTATGAAATAAACTGTTCAAGAGTTACAGAAAGATTGAACAAAGAATCGTGATATGTTTTATTGATACACCTCTTGAATGCTGGAGGGTTCTAATTACAAAAAGAATGCTCAAAAGAATTGTGATGTTTTATTGATACACCTTTTTGGAGGGTTTTGTAGTCATTGACATTTTTTTTTGCAACAGCTTATTTTAGTCTTGAACTGACCTCGTGCAGTGCTGAGAAACTGTTCATCACCGTATTGTATTGTATTGTATTGTATTTTCAATTCTTAAAATTTCCTTTTTGTATTGTATTTCTTTTTATTTTTCTTCTCTCCAAAAGAAAATAAGAAAATCCGATTTTTGTTGCCTTGATGAAAATTGTGTTAAATCTTTTTGCCTTTTGACTATAATATAGGTGAATAATAAAATTGTTCGCGAAGGAATTGATTTTATCAAAGGTAACCAATCACTCTTTGATCAAGTTCTCCGTTCAGACATTGCTGAAGCAGATGAATTAAGAATGGAGCAGGTCAATCTAGTTGTTGGTATTCTGAGCAAGGTACTGTTCAATCATGTCATTTCTCTTGATTTAAAAACTTCTGACTGGCTGTGTGATAGCTACCTTTTCTACCTGAAGTAAGTGTAGTTGAAGTCAAGTGGTATTTTATTATTGGATAAACTATCATGTAGTCAAATGCTGTACAAACTACTGGAATGCATTATGAGAATCACAGCATCTCATGATTAGAAGGATTGTGGTCAACTATTTTGTTTTATTGTTGTTCTCGGTTTATTGAGATTCTTAGTTAACTTTGGAATTGCCTATTTTTGGGTTCCTTTTCCTTGTATCTGTCTCTGCTATATAATGTGTCTCTGATCGTATGAATAAATCAAGAGATAGATTAATTTTCCGAACTCCAATCTTATGGTATTGAGAGCCTGGTTCTTCATACCCATAGATGAAAACCTGCTACTTAGTCAACTAGGGTCTTTTCTTTTTGTTGCTTGACGTTTTTATTTTTGTTTATTATAGGTTTGGCCATATGAAGAGAGTGACAAGTATGGTTTTGTTCAAGGGCTTTTTAGTATGATGCATGCTCTTTTCTGTCGTGATTCAAATGTTCCTAATTTTGCTCGATCAAGAGTATCACCTGAGGTGAGTTTGCTGTTTTCTTAATTCATGTTAAATTATGGAAAAAGACATCCTTGCATTATGCATACATAATGATACTAATCTTTTAGTGATATTGATATATGAATGATCAGAATCAGAGGAATTCAGAACTACAGATGTTTAATGTATGCTTCAGCCTGAGCTCGTACTTATACTTTTTAGTCACAAAGAAGTCCCTGAGATTACAGGTATATTATGTATAAAGAAGACAGCTTGTTAAGGAATTTGAGCTCTTTTCCCTCTTCAGCTTGTGTGCTGAATTTTTTTTTCCTCGCTTATCAATCTGAAAGTTGATTTTTCTTGTAATATGCTGTCTCAGTCGTCGGATGCCTCCTCCAGTTACCCTAATTCCATTGAACTTCAACAACCCACATTGAGTTTGCTCAATTCGCTTCTTACTTCTGTTACAACTGCACTTGAAAGGGCGGCTGAAGAGAAATCCTTATTACTGAATAAGGTTAAAATTGAAAACAAACTAGTCTCTATATCTTCCCCTTCTGCTTTGGTTTACATTTTTGATTGTTTAATATTAATGTATAAGCAATATTTAAAATGTTACGCAGATTCGCGACATAAACGAATTGTCAAGGCAGGAGGTGGATGAAATCATCGATATGTGTGTCCGCCATGACACTGTTTCATCTTCAGATAACATACAGAAAAGGTTAATCATAATGTTTTGCTTTTCTTGAAGTCCAAAATGAATTCATCGAGGTTGATTTTTTTCCTTTGAATTTGTTACTCCCATATGCTGTATGGCACTGGTAAAATTGGAGCGAAACATATTTTACGTTGATCTAGCAAATGGACAAACTGCAGTAGTTCTGCTGTTGAATTATTTCGTACTTCCATTAAGTACTTAATACTGAGGTTCTTTTTCTGAATATATCTCTTAACTTTTAACCTTACTATGCAGATTGCCGAGGCTTATTTATATGCACTAGAGTTCTCTAGGACCTTGTGGGAGTTATGACATGTGTTCTTCCTATTTTAATGCTAATTTAAATAGCTATTATTACAGGATCGCTGAGTCTCTTATATGACTTCAGTTATTTGGTTCACCTGGCTATTACATCTAAATTGTTTAGATATAAATCTATTCATGAGCCTTCACCGATCTGCTTAAGCTTTTGAGGTGGTTGTTTATTGACATAGTATCAAAGGATTCAAAGCCTTTATGATCATGTGGTCAGGAATTTGATTCTACCCTCATTCGTCTAAATAAAAGTTGAATTTCCTCATGAG
This sequence comes from Gastrolobium bilobum, assembly GCF_033153095.1. NCBI lineage: Eukaryota > Viridiplantae > Streptophyta > Magnoliopsida > Fabales > Fabaceae > Gastrolobium > Gastrolobium bilobum. Next base: position 28,062 of record NW_026895540.1, on the reverse strand, counting down.
ATAGTTGGATTTGTGCAATGTCTAGGTTTTAAAGCCAAAAGACTCTTGTTTGAGAGAATGTGTTGGATATAAAAATATTCATGTGCCTTCACCTTACAAGTTAAGCTATTGGGAGAGTTGGTTCTTGACATAAATAATGCATTTGTTGAGACTCAAAGAATGGGGTCTAACTGCTCTTAGAATGCCCATTCTCAAGAATACCTACAGCCATTACATACGTTAGCAGGTTTCTGAAATTTTCTGCTCCTTCCAGTGGAAAGTTAATTATGAAGTGAACGTTATGATTCAGATGTAGTTCATGTAACTTAAGGATCTTAGCTGATTATAAGCAGATGTTCATTTCATTTGTTCAAAGGCCTTAATTTTAGAATTCAAAGACTATTTGCTATTGTATATCTGCGCACATATTACTCATACATTACCCTGATACCCAAATTCCTAATATCTTTCTGCTTTTTCGGTAACATGCCTTTTATGTCTTAACCTATTTTACAGGAGATACATTGCAATGGTAGAAATGTGTCGAGTTGTTACCAGCAGGGATCAACTAATCATTTTGTTGCTCCCACTCTCTGAACATGTGCTAAATATCATCCTCATCCATCTTCAGGAGAGGTAAGCCATTAAGTTTCTAATTCTGGTTGTGAGAATGTTGTAAAATCCAGATACAATCATATATGCCTGAAGATCAACCTTTTATGGCCAAACAGAGGAATAAAAGAAGCCAAGCCTCCTAATCCTAATATAAAGAATGAGCTGTGGTGTTGTCATTGTATATATCTTCCTTTTATTCCTTTTTTGGGCTAATGTATCTTTTGGCAGCTTTGGTGCACTTGATTCTACATTGACAACAAACACAATTACGTATGGTGCAAAGTATGATCCACAAGAAGACATTGCTTTGTTATGTGGAAAGTTAGTTCCAACCCTTGAACGACTGGAACTGCTGAGTGAGGTATGGGTCACTCAATAACTTTTTTGTAGTTCTTTTTAACATCTTAGTGGTATTGTAAGTTTTGGTCTTTTCTGCTGAACTAATATTTGATAATATGGCCTTATTTGCAAGATTGTCATGTAGTATTTGGTAGAAATAAAGTTTCCCTTTAATGAACAATGTTAGTCTCATGACTAGTCTCAAACTGTGTGACCCGTGCACAAGCTAACTAACGTAGCCTAATATCCCTGAGTCATAAAGTTCTTCATCAAAAGGTAGCGGTAATGTCAATTTATAAATCTCACATTTCAAAAGAATTTCTACCCGGACATTTCGGCAAAATTCTCTGTGACTTGATTGTTTTAGAATATGAAAAAATTTGCTTATAGAATCAATGGAGCTACTCTAAAAGTAATGACATAAAAGGCTTTTAATCAAGATATACAATAAAAAAATAAAATTTAAGCTTTTCAACATAGGTTATGCTTCAAGCTCACCAATGAGAGTCGAATTGGATGCCCTCAATCAAATTGATGAGTGGAATTAGCTATAGTTGGGGTTAGATTATGATGTCCTTACTCCTTTCCAGAATCACTCAATTATGATATACAATAAGCTTCTTGCAAGCGAGAGTCACACAAGAGACATGCAAAAAGCTTAAATAGCAGGATTCTCGGGAGGGTTATCTGGGAGACTGGGATTAGATTTGGGCTTAGGAGAAATCATAGCTTTTCGAATTGCTTTGAATCTATCTTAATGTTTTTTTGTTAAAATTTCCTTATTGCGTTGTTTTTTTGTTGTCCTGTTTCGTTCATCTTTTGAGATTGTAATTTCCATTTTTTACCAATTTGGGAAAATTTGAATGTGATGCAAAACTGGGTCCGTACTTCGGCACAAAATGTCTAATAAATGAAAAATAATTTAAAATGATTCTTCATCAAGAAGACCAAAGTGCTGTGAGAATAATAATTAAAGGTCAAAATAATTTAAAATGATTCTTCATCATTCGGAAAAGTTCACCGCCCCGTACAGGTACTGTTCAACGTCCGTACAGCTCCATATGGGGTACTGTTCACTGTCAATACAGTCCGTCTGGGGGGTACTGCTCATTGTCCGTACTGTTCACGCAGAGCATTGTTCGTCACCAGAGTTACTGTTCATTGCTATAAACATTGTTTCGGCATTTGTCTCTTTTTTCCAGATCTGTTCTTGGTTCTTTGTGGGTCACTTGTTTGGCGCATGTTCCTTCTTGTTTGGCTATCCTTTTGATCCGATTTGCTTTGTTCTGCAGGTTTTTTATTGCATTCGTAATAGTAAAATCATCTCTTGCTCCTGATTCATCTTTTGTTGTTTATTCCACTGCTCTTGTTTCCCGAACTGACTCTCACGGGAACAGTGGACGCAGTCAAAGACCATGTTATAGTTACTGTCAGCAACTTGGTCATTATGAGGAGCGTTGTTACACGAAGTATCCTTACTTGCGACCTTCTCATGTTGCGAATATAGTTCAGTTGAATACTCCATCTGGTTTAGTCTCTCTCTCCCCTGCAAACTATGCAACACTTCAGACTCTTCTCAAGAAGGCTTCTCCTCAGTCTCATCCTTCTGCTCCAGATACTTGTAATCCCATTGCTTGTGTTTCTCATTCTACATCGCTTGGCACTTGGATATTTGACTTAGGTGCTACCGATCATCTCTGTGGTAATAAGGAACTATTTACACCTTACTTATTCTGATCATTTACTTTCTGTTACCCTTGCTGATGGAACCAAAGCCCTAGTTCGTGGGATTGGACAAGCTTGTCCGATCTCTACCTTGACCTTGACATCTGTCTATTACATCCTTGGTATCCCTTATAACTTAATTTCTGTTAGTCAATTGGTCCACTCCCTCACTTGCATCGTTACTTTCTTTAACAATTCTGTTTCTGTGCAAGATACGAGTACGGGGAAGACGATTAGAGTGGGTCGTGAGTCAAGAGGGTTTTATTATCTGGTTGTACCTTGCCCAACAGTGGCATGCTCTCTCATAGAATCTCCACAACTTATCCACAGTTGTCTTGGTTATCCAAGTCTTTCAAAATTGCAAAAGATGGTTCCTTTTTTATCTGGTATTCAATCTTTAGATTGTCTGTCGAGTCAGCAAGGGAACCACACACGTTCCTCCTTTGCCAGTCGAGTCAGTAAACGAGTTGATGCTCTTTTCTCTCTTATTCATTCAGATATTTAGGGTCCAAGTCGTACTTTGTCTGTTTTAGGTTTTCGGTATTTTGTTACTTTTATTGATAATTATTCCCATTGTACTTGGGTTTATCTGATAAAAAATCGTTCTGAGTTATTCTCTATTTATAAAAAGTTCTCTGCTGAGGTTCATACTCAATTTAGTGTTTTTATTCGTATTTTACGTACTGATAATGCTAAGGAATATGTTTCTTTTGACTTTTCTAATTTCTTGGCTACTCAAGGTACTTTACACGAGACCACTTGTCCTCACACTCCACAACAAAATGGGATGGCCGAACGTAAAAACAAGCATCTCATTGAAACTGCCCGTACCTTTCTTATTCACATGAAGGTTCCTCTTCACTTTTGGGCGGATGCCGTACTCGCCTCTTGTTTTCTTATCAATCGCATGCCTTCCTCTGTGCTTAACAATGACATTCCCTATAACCTATTGTTTCCAGATGCTCCTCTTTATCCTCTATCTCCACATGTCTTTGATTGTACCTGTTTTGTTCATGATCTTACTTCTGGTTAGGACAAGTTAACATCCAAAGCCTTTAAGTGTATTTTTCTTGGTTATGCTCGTCTTCAAAAGGGTTATCGTTGTTATTTTCTTGATCTTAAGCGTTATATTGTTTCCGTTGATGTCACTTTTCTTGATCAACAACACTTTCATTCTAACCTATCTCAGTTGTCACAGGTTGATCAGGTTCTTCCTGTTCCCTTTCTTGACTTGTCTTTACCAGCTGCAGGTGACTCTCTTCCAGAGAAAAGTACCTCCTTCCCTGAGGATCGTCTTTTTCTCACCTATCAACGTCGTCAGGGAGTGCCTCCTACAGACTTGACCCCCGGTGACTCATCGCCTTCTCTTGTCACCTCTTCCTCTCTTCCCCTCCTGCTCCTATTCCAGAGGCTCTTCTCATTGCCAAAAGAAAAGGTATCCGTACTACTTATAACTGTTATCCTCTTTATGCTTTTTTAAGCTATGACCGTCTTTCTATTCCTCATTTCACGTTTGTTTCTAGTCTTTCTTCTGTTTCTATTCCTAAGACCACAAGTGATGCACTTTCCCATCTAGGGTGGCGCTAGGCAATGTTTGATGAGATGACTGCTCTTCATTTCAATGGCACTTGGGATCTTGTTCCTTCTCTTCCGGGGAAGTCTATTGTTGGTTGCCAGTGGGTCTTTAATGTCAAGGTCGGGCCTGATGACCATGTTGATCGTCTCAAGGCACGCTTAGTCGCCAAGGGTTTTACTCATATTTTTGGTCTTGAATATAGTGACATGTTCTCCCCTGTTGCTAAGATGGCGTCTATTCGCATGTTTCTTGCCTTTGTTGTTGTTTGTCACTGTCCCCTCCTTCATCTAGACATTAAAAATGTTTTTCTTCATGGTGATTTACAAAGAAGAGGTTTCCATGGAGAAACCACCTGGATTTGTTGCTCAGGGGGAGTGTAGGAAGGTATGCAGACTTCGTAAGTCCTTATACGACTTCAAGCAGTCTCCTCGGGCATGGTTCAGCTGTTTCAGTTGTGTCGTTCAGGCTTTTGGCTTAATCCACAGTAAGGCCGATCATTCTGTGTTTTATAGGTTCACTTCTCCTGACAAGTGCATCTATCTATTAGTCTATGTTGATGACATTATTCTCACTGGAAGTGATCAAGCTAGGATTCACCAGTTAAAACAGTTTTTGTTTAGTCATTTTCAAATGAAGGATCTTGGTAAGCTCCGTTACTTCTTAGGAATTGAAGTAGCACAATCTAGACAGGGAATTTCTATCTGTCAAAGGAAATATATGCCTTGGATATCCTAAAGGAGACTGGTATGTTGGGGTGAAAGCCGATTGATATACCTATGGATCCTGCTATCAAATTACTAGCCAGACAGGGAGAGCCATTATCTGATTTGGACATTATCAGAGGTTGATTGGGAAGCTTAATTATCTCATTGTGACTATGCCGATTATTTCTTTTGTTGTTAGTGTGGCTAGTCAGTTCTTTGGTTCTCCTTGTGATTCTCATTGGGATGATACTGTGAGGATTCTTCGGTACATAAAAGGAGTATCGGGGAAAGGCTTATTATATTTAGATAAGGGAAATACAAAAATTTGTGGTCATTCAGATGCTGATTGGGCAGGATCACCCCCAGATAGGCTCTACTTCAGGCTATTGTGTCTTCTTTAGAGGAAATCTAATTTTTTGGAAAAGTAAGAAACAAATTGTTGTTGCCCGCTCTAGTGCAAAGGCCGAGTATCGTGCAATGGTAGTTGCTACCTGCGAGCTAATCTGGTTAAAGAAATTGATTCAGGAGCTCCATCTTTGTGAATAGAAACAGCCCATGACACTCATTTGTGACAATCAAGCTGCACTACATATATCATCCAATCCTGTATTTCATGAGAGAACCAAACATATACAAATCGATTGTCATTTCATTCGAGAAAAGATTCAGTCAGGAGAAATCAAAATGGCATTTGTCAACTCCATTGATCAACTCGTGGATGTCTTCACTAAAGCTCTTAGAGGTTCTCGGTTGAATACATTTGTGGCAAGCTAGGTGCTTACAATATATACGCACCAGCTTGAGGGGGAGTGTTAGAGTAGTTGTTAGAATAGTTCAGTGTATATAGTCCCACATCTTGTGGGCTTAGCCCATTAGGTCTTTTAGTTTCTTTAAATATAGAGCTCTTGTACATTATAACACACATTTATTCAATATACAAATATTCTATTATTCAATTTTAAGTTGTCACGCAAGCCTAAGGGGAGGCCGTGGCAGGGGGACAACCACCAATGGGCTAAGCTACATCAACCGTAGCAAGTGGGTCCGACACCACATCTTAACCCAAAACCTTAAGGCATTGGGTTCATGGGTCCTCCCCACTTATATGGACTTCACTTAGTCCATTATCAACTAATGTGAGATTCATCACACTTGAATATCTCAACAATCTCCTCCCCAAGTGTGAACCCATCATTGATATGTTCCCCCTCAACCGAGTACCTAGGGCCCAAGTACTCCACCCGCCTTCTAGCCAAACACTTGGCTAGCTCGAGCCCAACTCGGCTCTGATACCATTGTTGGGCGGGCCGAAGGGGAGGCCGTGGCAGGGGGACAACCCACCAATGGGCTAAGCTACATCAACCGTAGCAAGTAGGTCCGACACGACATCTCAATCTAAAACCTTAAGGCATTGGGTTCATGGGTCCTCCCACTTATATGGATCCCACTTTACTTTTTTTAGTCAGAAAAAACCCAAATATCTCGTCAAGCCCATCACCTCGAGCTTCTTACCCTCGAAGTCGATGGCCGACAGCCTCACGATCTGGTCTGACACCTTCTTCGATGAGAGGTTAGGGTTTTGGAGAAGAAGGAGAGAGAAGAGAGGCGATGGACTTGTGAAGACAGCCTCTGCAGATTCGCCACTACCATTGTCGGTTGGGTTCAGAAGACCTTCTCGTTATCTAAAGAGAGTCATCCTGTGTTGTTTGGAATGAAAAATTTAAGAAATGATTGTACTAAAAAAAAAATTAAGAAATGGCGATGTTGGTTGGAGGCTTTCTCCCCTGGGTTGGACCTTAATTGCTTTTCAAGTAAAATAAAGAAAATAAAAAATACAAGTTGAACAGGAGTATTTGCAGATAGGCAGAATTGCTTTTCAAGATATTTCGATTAGGCAGATTAGGAGTATTTTTTTTATAAGTATGTTGTTTGTCAATTTTTTAATATTATATTTCGATTGCATGACCCACACTCCTTAATATTAATATTATATTATAACATTTTTTTAATAGTTAATATTGTCAATTTGTCACATACTGTTTGACATTTGGATTATGAGTTTTACAATTAATGTTAGTTATTTTACATTTATATATAATTGAATATAATTTTATATCTTAGGTAATAGGATCTTACGATACGTGTCGATCCCACAATTTACGATTTTATAATACCTTCCCAATCCTGCAGAGGATCTCAATTTTAACAACATTGATTAATTTGCGATGATTCGTCCATTAATTCCTCCAAATGTCCCTTATTACTCAAGGAGCATCCAGGTCTATTATAACCACGCCCACAACTGAGATCACGGTTACTATTGCATGAGACAAGATCCTAGTTTCCCATTGGGCTGAAGCACCAAAAAATGCCAAGAGGGCAGAAAAGCCAAACAATTGCTGGAATGAGCCAAAAGGAGAAGGTAAAAGTTTTTGTAAAAAGGCTTCTGGATCTGCTAGTCACTAGCCGGAAAAGTCATTGGGCTGGCCAAAAAAAGATGGAATGGTGGACCCACTCACGGGTTAGACCAAATCTGGAAAGAGGGGAGCTAGACGAGATGTTTTGTGGTGGTCCCACCAGAAATGGCAGATGAAAAGTGTCTTGCCCCGAGAAAAGGTTATTGTTGCCGTGAACTTGGTTGCTGAAAAATTGGGAACGAATGTTTGACAATGACAGATGGTGGTAGTCGAGGACTGACGAAAGGATGCATGGCAGTGATGGTTTGCTGGTAAGACACATGGCAAGGAAGACAGTTGTGCAACAGGCACAACGGGATTGGGATTAGGTTTTTGCAGAAGCAAAGTCTCCATTATTAGGAACAAGGATTCTATTTATAATATTGAGTTAATAGGGGTTGGGCACTATTTACGCATATATATCCTATGCATATATATTCTATTAAACACCAATACAAAAGCAAGGAAAATTTGCAAGAAAGAAAACATGAGTTTAACGACAATTCGAGAGGTCCTGTTCTCTCCCCACCCTAGTCCTAGTCGTCCCGTTCTCTCCCAACCCTAGTCCTAGTCCCAATTTGTCGTTCACACTCTCCTAGCACCTATTTATCTACTCATTTTCTTTACGCATGTTGCAGTCCAATACCTCTCATGCTCTCAACCGATTCCCCAGCAAACAGTTTAGAGAATATTCTCCTATAACTAGCTGACTCAGCATGCAAAGGAGCTAATGATCTCCTGCACTTCTTCCTAGAATACCCTTATGCCTAGTATCCTATCAATACTTCCCCCCTTAACATTCACCTTGTTCTTAAGGTGAGGATCAAACCGTGAAAACTCTCCTCCGGAATCCCATTGTCTTTCTACACTAATCCCATAAAGCATGAGGAATGGAAGGATCAGCTTGCAAGATTTCTTTGGGAATTTCAATATTATCACCCTCTTTTGCACTTTCATTTGGCCATATATTAACGATACTGACTAGGACCTCTTTAGCTCTAAGTTGCAACGTGCACATACGAAGTAAGAACTCGTATAAGAGGATCATTCACTTCCTGTGTCACTAGATGTGAGAAAAACTCAGCAATCAACTATATACATAATACAACGGCATATACCCATGGTTCACCCGGACTGCCTTCATAAAAAACCACGTCTTCTAGATTAGAATCAACCTCCTTGCTGGAATCAACAATTTCATTAGAGGCATAAACATTGGTATATTCAACGAAGCCTTTAGCTCCAACTGAAGCTAAACCTGCATCCACACTCTCAAGGCAAGCATCAGGCGTTTGCAACTGCATGTAACCTGAGGTTTTTCAACTTTAGTAGCATTTTTCATGCAAATTTTCATTATAATAGGTACATAAGGCTGTTATTGCTGGACAAGTGGCCTCAAAATTCAAGCGGTAAACGAATTGAGTTCTTAAGAAGAAAAAAAAAATGTAAAAAGCCTCTTCTCTTTTTGAAAAAGCAATTTTCTCAATTTTCTATTTTATTTGAGTTAACAAAGTGAAGGTGTGACAAGATATGAACTGATTGCGCCACAATACAGCAACAAAGTAAGCTCAAATAATGAATAAAATACTAAATAGAGTTTAAGGTAGAGAGAAATGCAAATAGTATTTATCCTAGTTTGGCTACCATCAATTGTGGCTTATGTCGGATCCTTGAGCAAATCATCCAAGATTTTCCACTATTCATCAAGTTTTTAGGGTATTTAAGCAAACCACTGCAGCCTCAATTTGTAGTACTTGGTATCACAATTCTTCTGAAATTTCCTGGGTATTGGGTAACCTTTCACTCTCTTTGGGTATCGCTCCCCTTTAATATGAAAAATATAATGAAGGAATTGTGACTTATTTAATTGGTATAAATGCTCACCTTTTCGCCATGCTGCATCCTTATTGAAACTAAGGCATGTGTTAAAGGCTGCTATTATGTTTTTTGTTTTCGGCCCTTGACCTGGCTACTGGGGAATAGTAATCAGTCAGGTGTTCTAGGGTGGAAAAATAAATTCAGAAGGTAGGTTCTTTATTTTGGTACTTTAGACATATGTTGGGCTTATTGATGCTATTAATATTTGTTTTACAATACTGAAATCTCAGTTAATGTTTTTTTCATTCTCTTATATGGTGGTTGCTTGTTTTCTCAGGAAAAAGTAGGGCACAATCTCAAAGTATTCTGCAGACTAGCAACTTCTGCCAAAGAGATTGCGATTCAAAAGTTGATGTTGTAAATGTATTAAAGTATCCTGACGAATTGAATTACTTGAATCAACTGCTTGCGAACTGGAAATTAAGTCAAGTGTAAGTACTTAGTCTCGCCTAATTGAGTTCATCCTGTGATGGGGTATCGACTTCAGGCGTTCTAGTGCGTAAGCAAGTGAGATTTGTGGTGATATTCCTGAACCTTATTTAAATTTTGTAATGTTGATGTGTAGATGAAAGTCAGAAATGCGGAGGTAAGTTGAATGGACGTAAGTTAATATTCCAGTGCCAACAGATCGGCTACAGTCGAGAGTGATGGCTCCACTTCTCTTAAGCCACCAAGTCCAAGGTATTCAAACTGGCATCAGTCCCTAGAGATGCATTTCGTTCAACATGATTATTGGGAGGTTTTAGTTTAGGCTTTATTTTATTTTATTTTATTGTCGGTAAACAGTTTAGGCTTTATTACTAAGGGTTTGAATAGTCTGTAATTTTAAGTTTTATTTTACTCCTTAAATTGTATTTAAATTTATGTAATGAGGATTTAGGCATAAATTGTCACAAAACGCTACATCGAATTGCTGACCTAGTAGCTCCATGGCATTGGGTACTAATTTGTTAATGCTGTATAAATATAGTTCTTCAAATTAAATAATTTTTCATTTAATAACCCTAAATTGTAAACAAATGATGTACAATATGAGGGAAAAATGTTATTGTTGCAGAAATTTTTTTTTGTTATACTCATAAAAATGAGTGGGTTCCATTGTAAAGAGGAGAAAAAAAAATTAATGAGATTCATTTACTTTTGTGAGTGGCAAAGAATTTTTTTTACAGTAAAAATAGGAATATTAAACTTAATATATATTTAAAATAAAATACCTATCATTTTATTATTAAGCATAATTAACCGATTTAAGGTTCTACATTGTAAATTAGGAACAATATTGTAAAGAAATGAAATGTTTTACTAAAGCGAATTACATATATTTTGAGCTTTTTTTCGAGGTACCACTACGATAAAGATACTTTTTGTGGGTATGGCCTTTTCTTATGCCTAATCTGTGCCATTTTGAATTACCAAGGGCCATAAGTGTTCACCATGTTACAAATGCAACTAGATTGTGGGCGATCATAACATCTTAATTCAACATCAGTATTGAGTTCCTTTTATACATAGATTAGCCTAACTCCTTTAAAATAAAAAAGTAGAAGATAGAACAAGAACACAACATAAATCATGTAGAAGTAAGCTTACTCAACACATATTTTCTTTTCCAAGCCATTTCATTAATTTTCTTTAATTTTTGTTTGGGCGGGTTCAAACATGAAACATAAAATAAAACAACTATTTTTTTTTTCATGAAATTTAAAATTGAGAAGATCTGTCCTATTTATCCTCTTCCTCTGTCTTCTCAATCAATTTCTCGTCATCTTCTTCCTCTTTTGCCTTTTCTTCCCCTTCTCCTTCGGTTTGCAAATTGCTAGTTGTTGCATCATCATCAGGGCCTTGAATGGTTGGAGAGGGAAAACTAAGTTGGTTGATCACAAACTTGTCCATCTCGTTTAACTTCTCCATCACGAGCCTTATTGTCTCTGTAACAGCCCGTTGTACACAGGTATTGTTAACATTGATTATAATATTAAGCGCAGTTACAATCACAGCAGTTCATTTATAAAAATGCGAGTAAACTTTTTTCTTTTCATTACGCGAGCATTTAAAACAAATATAAAGCGTAATGAATAAAAGTTGTGACCATAACTGAAAACTAAACGTGGAATAATTTAAAACAAATGCCTAACTATCATATAATACTTCTCTCAAGTCACTAAGAGGTTCTCATAAATTCACTTAGCATAATTTTCACTTTTACGGTTTTTTCATAACCGAACATGGTTCAGTAATCTGAATATTGTGAGAGATTTGCATGCTATGAACCTTCTATCTATTAGTATATTATAGACTTAATTATCTTTCCAACAAACTATCACACGCTCCATAAAGTTCTCGTTTACTCCGGTTATCACCGTTTGAAGTTGGACAAGCAAAGCTGCCAGCCAACATCGAACAGGGCTCCAAACTTGGACAAACTACTCCACCAATTTCTCTCAAATTTTTATACAGTAAACTAGACACCTCAAGCTTCAATTTGACATATCATGGGCCTAATTTGATCAAGAATTGAGGCGGGAATAATTTTTCCAAAAACAGCACCCGACAGCCCCATGTACAGGGCACTTCAGAACAATCCTCACTCTTCGGCCTCTACAGGTCTGCGTACAACTCCAATGGCTACCAAATTTTGACGCAATATAGTTGACATCCCAAGATTCAAAATGGTGTATGGAACGTCCCTATTGGACATCTGTGGAGGGAGATATGCTCTCCCAAAGTTCACCCAAAATCTTTCATTTTATAGAAAATTCGACAGTACCTCCTTTGTTTATTCAACCTATCCCACTTTATCAAAAGTGTGTTATCTATCATCAAGGGTACCTAATATTCAAGGGTGGCACTCAAAGACCAGCAATGCCTTGGTGCTCTTACAACCCATCACAATTTATCTCAATTTACTTAATTTACGTCTCATTACTTACAATTTCAAAACTTAAACCATTTCAATCACTTTGATCCATTTGCATGCATTCTTTAACATATACATAATCATCAACTAAAAATAGGCCTATTTCCCTTTCATCATACATCGTCCTTTGATAATACACAAGGTATAACTAGACTTAGGCAAAAAGATGGCATGAACAAATATGATAATATGCATCAACCTAACTCCATATACAATGTTCATGCCCTAAGTCTAGCCTAGGCCAAGTGGCCTCAAAATGCAAAATAGACTCTAGGTCCATATGCTCATCCTACGGGCCTTTTGCCCACAGCTCCCGGCACACTGCTGCTACCTGAAATAAAGTCTCCAAAATGGGATGAAATATACGAATATATCTCAGTAACCCAGAGGCTTTGGAGATTACTCCACCCAATGGCTCACTCAGATGTAAATCAATAATATACTACAACAACCAAAAAGGGATAAAGCAAGAGATTTAGTAAAGTAGGGATGCATAGGGAGTAAAAATACGATGAAGCTAGAATAGTCGGCCATAGCCACGCAACATCCGGCCTATTGGCCACGACATATAGCTTACTGGTTCTCATCCAAGGAAGTGTTCCCAAAACATCAACCAAGGTACCCCCCCCATCCATATACACCCGAGACATTCCTAAAGTGCTCCTCAACAGATGACACCCCATGACCCTAGGTCAACTGAGACTCCCTCACGGAGACCTATCCAGTGGAAGTTCGTAATGTCCGAAGGCAACAGTCTACTGGCCAGAGACACGGTACATCCTATGTACCACTATACACACATAAATGCATGAGCATGTTATAATACATTTTTAACATCCACCTTCAACCACTACCCCCAAGGGGCATGATGGAGCACACACGGGGACTAAATCCCAGTACCAAGGGATTATCTGATGATAGCTCCCTCTCTTGGTAGCTCCAATTCAATATGCCACTGAGCTTGATCCAACAAGAAATACCTACACATAGGTCATTCTCACCTCAATTACAATCAATTAAAAACATATACATGCTTACTCAAGTATTCATGTATATTTACATAACCACTTATCACAATCCTTTTGGTCAAGGACTAAAGGCAACCCACCGAGCTCAATGCTCCAAGTTTACGTCTGTGAGAGGCAACCTACAATGATCACACAAGGATCATCAACACAAGGTGCCACCAACCAAAATTTCAAAGCACCAAGATCCCACCTTCCCACATACACAATGATTCAGCCATATGGCTAATAATTACAAACCCATTTTCTTAATTTAGTTTCAAGGTTCCTATGGCTCCATAAGCTCAACCCAACACCAATTCAGGCCCTTAATTCAATTTAATACCATTACAACACCATTTTCCTTAAATTATGTCATTATGGCCGAATACACACACTCACACACATCCAATATTTTTCCTTCCAATTCAACTACATCACACCAACATACAACCTATTTAAACACCATTCATAATCACACAACACCAATTACATAATTTTTACATCATCCATCCTTATTTCCCCTCATTGGCCGAATTCAACATGTATGTGCACTAAAGGATTTTTGATCCATTTCAACACTTCCACACACCATACAATCTTATAATTAACTCATACAAATACTCCACAACTTAATTATATAATCCTACAATCATACCAATTCACAAAGTATTGAAATTCCAACTCAAAATTTTCCTAAGTTATAAACTTTTTCACCAATAAATTTTATGAGCTCAATCATCATAAAATATCATTCTAAGCCACTTTTATCTAATACACATTTTCAATTTGAGCTCTCTAACTACATCAATCCATGCACAATAGCTTTAGATTTTCAAATTTGAATCTACCAAATCAACCAATTAAAAGTGTGGAAACTTACTCACAAGCAAGGCCTAAGACTCTTCCACACCATACCAAAGCATTGGAGGATCAATCAACTCCAAGAACCTCAAAAACCTTCACTTGGCCGCGGGTATAGATGGGGGTTTTCTCTCAAATTAGTGGGTTTCAAGGGCAACCAATGGGTGGGTTGTGTTTGGATGATGATTTTCTTAAACTTTGGTGACAAACTTTGTTGGTTTTGAGTGAGAAATGAGTGAGTTTGGAGGACGAGAAGATTTGGAGCAAAACTTGCTCTCCAATGGGGGCCCCACAGGTTTGAGTTGGGGGGGGGGGGAGGAGAGAAGGAGAAATGCCCATGTGGCATGTATACTTAAGTAGGGTGGGTCTCACTGCCACCTCACATGATTTAAACTAATTCAAATCTCCCGCTTATTCCACTAAACGTCCATAATTTTCTAAACTATTTAGAAACTTCAATTTTAACATTAACCATTATCCTTTAATTGTCCTTGATCAGATGAATTCAGAGTTTTCCGTTCGTTCGAAGAAATCACAGTTTTAAGCTGTTATGCGCGTTGTGAGCATGTTTTCCCAAAACCCTAATTTCGATCAATTATCACCAGAAATCATATTTCCTAGTCCTATGTATCATTTATAACTTATTTCCAAACCTAGAGCTCAAAATTCATTCGGCGCGCTTTACGGTGCATCTGTATCGCGATATTTTTACCCAGTAAAAATAATATTCATCAAATTTCAGAAACTTTTCTAACCACTCAATTTTTTGTTTTGAATCCATTTCCAGTGTTAATTTTTTCATTTGAGATCTTCTACTCAATTTTTCTTTCCTTAGGTTACGTGTTTGGCAAATTATCATTTTATCCTTCTTTTGTATTTTTGCCCTAATTTCAGGATTTTCACTAATCCTACCCCTTAATCCATATTTTCATATGTAATTATATATTTTAGAAATACGAGGTGTTATAGTCTCCATCTTCTCCCTTTCTATCTTCTCCAACTTTGCTTCAACCTTATTCCAAATTTCTCCTTATATTTCTATTGTTGTTGACGATGTTGTAACATTCCTGGTTCGTGGTTTTGATAAAGACCCCTTACTTTCTTGTCTATCTTCTTTGTAGTATAATGGTGATTGGTTCTGTTATTTTTAGTAGTTCCTCATATCCAGCAATGGGAACGTTTGCCTCTCTGCACAACACGATAATCAATCTAGGAAATCATAAAAAACCAATATGAACTTTTGCATAGCATATTTCATATAGAACTACATGGTTGTCGTTCTTGGTGCCAAGTTATCTCAGCTTGATTATGAAACAGGCGCTAAGCTGATTTTGGAGGAGTGTCGCATCAGAGAGCACTATTTGTGCTGGGTTCTCCGATTTATGAAGTTTCTCCATTTGTACCAAACCCCGGAATCTATGCTAACTAGGGCGAAGCGGATTGCCTCCAATGGACTAATGAAGTACATAGAGGATTATGTGATCTTTGATGTTGGCAGGCTCATCCATAAATTTGAAGTCGAGCTAGATGCCGAATTTGGTGGATGACCTTGGTTATAGCCAGGTCTTGTCTTTGTTTGATTCATTGTTTGTCTCCTTTTCTTTTTCACCTTGTAGCCTACATGTCGAGCCCGGACTATTTGAGCTTCATAAGAAAATAGGCGCATGGTAAGGGGGAGGCCCCCACTACCAGCTCTTCTCTTGGGTCAGTGCCAAATAAGAGAAGGCTGGAGGTTGACTGTCAGCCCCATCAACTGAGGGCGGGAGTTTGTAACAAATCGTCTTTGTCTCTGAGGCTAGTCTAGATCTGCCTTCACCTCCTCCAGCTATGATGGTTTCTGACGACCCCAACATCATCAAGCTATTAAAGAGGGAGCACTGGGAGGTCGGTCTTTTTCACGATCTTCCCTCCATGATTCGGACTCCCTTGGTCTTCACTTTGAGGGCTCCCCTCAAGAAAATTGAGATCAAACAATTCAAGCGTGTTGAACTACTAACTCTAAAGGCGACCTTTTTGGTTCTGTCTTTCATGAATCTCCGGGTCAGTTATGAATCCCAAAGTGTGGACAACGTGGCTCTAGGAGCACAAGTGGAGATATACCTTCTTTCTCTTGCTTTATTTGCAAACCAAGGAAGTAGTTCAAATCTCCCATTATAGACATCTCAAACTCACTTGTCATCATATTAGCGAATTCTTCACAAAGAAATTCATTAGTAGAACAAAAAATGATATCATCAACATAAATTTGAACAAGTAAAGTATGATCATGCTTTCTTTTAACGAACAATATAGTATCTACTTTACCTCTATCAAATTCATTATCAAGTAGAAACTTACTCAATTTTTCATACCAAACTCCCAGAGCTTGTTTAGAGCGTATAAAGCCTTCTTTAATCAAGAAACATGATTAGGAAAGTCCTACCACTCAAAATCGGGTGGTTGATGAACATATACCTCCTCTTAAATCAATCCATTTAAAAATATAGATTTGACATCCATTTGATATAGTTTGAAATCATATATGCTAGAATAAGCAAGTAGCAATCTAACAGCTTCAAGTCTTGCAACTGGTGCAAAGGTTTCATCATAGTCTATTCCTTCTTCTTGATTGTAACCTTTAGCTACTACCCTTGCCTTGTTCCTTGTCATGACACCATTTTCATCAAGTTTGTTTCTAAACATCTACTTAGTGCCAATGACTTGATGATCATTTGATTTTGGGACAAGCTCCCAAACTTTATTCCTAATAAATTGATTGAGCTCCTCTTGCATAGAAAGCATCGAATTCTCATCAAGAGCTTGGGTTCAACTTGAGAAACAAAAGCTGGATGATTGCAAGCATTCCTTCAAAAACTTATAGTAGAAACACCTTTGAAATTTCTCCAATAATGGCATCCATGGGGTGTGACTTAGAATATTTCCAATCCTAATTGGAATAATTATCTAAGAAATTGTTTTCATGTCATGTTAATGAGGAATCATGATTTATAGTTTGGCAAGTTGATGTTAGTGTGTGGAAATATGCTTAGAGTGGGAGTTAAATGTGATTAGAATTAAGATTAAAGTTTAAAAATTATAAAAGAATTCTATGAACCCTAATCTATGCTATTTGACTACCTTATGAATAATGAATGGGAATGTGTTTAATTATTATTTGAATGTGTTGAACCATAGGTCAAGAAGACTATGTTTATGAAGTTTTGATGATAACAAAGCACCAAGAAGTACCAACATAGCTCAACATGAAAGCTAACATTACAGGGCAAGGCAACAAGTTACAAATGGTACAATGAGCCTATAACAAAGTGCAAACATAGAAAGAAGGCTCAAATATTCAAAGTCAAAGTGTAACATCCCGAGCGCTGACGAGGGCGGGGAGTGATCGCCGGTACAAAGAGGCATGGACAAGGAGCGGCTCCTGACAGGCTTCCAGCGGGGGGTTACATGCATGAATGAATCGAATCGACACACGAAAGAGAGGGATTCCAAAGACTGTGCAGGTGTGAGACTGCACAGTTTGGGATAGCTTATAAGAATTAATTGGTACTACATATACTAACAAGATGCATCTACTTTTCGGTAGCCCGGAACGGAAGAACTCTGTAGTTAAGCGTGCTTGACTTGGAGAAATTCCGGGATGAGCGACCTCTTGGGAAGTTTTCCCGGGAAGTGTGCGAGTGAAGAAAAAGCACACTAAAAAGTCTCGTGTTAGTATGTGGGGATAGTCATTGATTCTTGAAGCGGCCGGGCGTTACAAGTGGTATCAAAGCAGGGCCTCTCTTCCAGTACGGTGTGGTTTGAGGACGAACCAGGCAGAAGCTGGTGAACATGTAACATCCCGAGCGCTGACGAGGGCGGAGAGTGATCGCCGATGCAAAGAGGAATGGACAAGGAGTGGCTCCTGACAGGCTTCCAGTAGGGGGTTACATGCATGAATGAATAGAATTGACATCCGAAAGAGAGGGATTCCAAAGACTGTGCAGGTGTGAGACTGCACAGTTTGGGATAACTTATAAGAATTTATTGGTACTACCTATACTAACAAGATGCATCTACTTTTCGGTAGCTCAGAACGGAAGAACTCCGTAGTTAAGCGTGCTTGACTTGGAGCAATTCTGGGATGGGTGACCTCCTGGAAAGTTTTCCCGGGAAGTGTGCGAGTGAGGAAAAAGCACACTGAAAAGTCTCGTGTTAGTATGTGGGGATAATAATTGATTCTTGAAGCGGCCAGGCATTACAAAACTAGCAGAGAAGAAAGAGTTCCCATTGGCTAAGAGGAAAGCATGGCATGGGAAGTGCAGAAGAAAAGGAAAATCTCAACAATAAGTGTCCCATCTAGCAACTTGTGTCCCTATGAGCACTGTTCACACAGCCCCTTTCATGCAGTCAAGAAAATAATTCAATGAAAATTACAAGTTTTTCCACCCACTCTTCTGCCTATAAATAGGACTTTCCAACACAAAAAAATCATCGAATTCATTAAGAAGAGATCACTTAGTTTTATTTGTAGTTTTTACTTTTCAGTTGTATAGTTTAGCAGTAGTTAAGTGATAGCACTCTTCCTCTATACTATATCACCATTTGAGACTCCTCACGAGCAACAACCATACTTCTCTATTTTATTTTATTGTAACCTAATTGTTTCTTATCAATATAAGTTGTTATTTCTCTTCTCTTTCATTTGTTATCTCTGAACTGAATCTCGGGTCTATGAGACTTTAGTTTGGAATAATCATGTTTATTGTTATAGCCATAGGCTAAGTTATTTGTGGAACGAAAAAGCTGCGAAGTTCTTAAAGAACTATTTTCAGAACTTTTGCACTGAAGCTTTTGTATTTTTGTGATTAAGTGTGCTATATTCATTGTGTATCAATGGAAATTGAACTAATACTGAGAAAGGAAATTCCATAAGGAAGGGATTTCAAACAGCTTAATCAGAGATGGAAGGTAGTGTTGTGAAAACAACATTACTGGTTGCCTTAGGAAAAAAGAACCACCTCGTTCACTGAAGGTTTTGAACTTAGTAACTGTTGGAGTCAAGGGAGCCATAGGAATATGAAAACTTGTGAGCCATTAAAGTCCATGAGCTGAGAAATCAGAGTTTGCAGTGAAAAGACCTGAACAAATTCAGAAGGGTTAAGTCTTGAGTTGAGAATATATCTATTTAAGAATGGAACAGTGGATCTGTTCCTTGTGTTAAAAACTGTTTTTATCCACCCATATTGTTGTCTCTTAATTATTGTTATGCTATTGTTATTTTTTTTATTAAATCTTGTGACAACAACATCAAATCTCCAATAAATATTGTTGTTCCTTCTCTCATCAAGAAGGATTTCATATATAACGACGCGAGGAGTTGTTTGAAGTCAGACTGAACCTACTATCCTTGAGGAACGTTGTCAAGATAGTAGGGAACGTTCGACCAAATAGTTGAAATACTGTCTTTTCTTTTCATTTTTAATTCTTTATAAAATAGTTTAAGGTATAATTTAGAGATCTATCCTCGTTGGAACAATAATCTGGGCATTAATAGTCTCATTTATTACTTGATGCGTGCGCTTGCGCACTTGGGTTGAAGTCAAGAGAACGAATGTGTTTTTTCTTGATGAACTGAATTAAGGGAACGTCCTTTCATAGAATATATTAAGCATCCAACAAGTTCACACCCAACAAGTTTTTGGTGTCGTTGCCGTGGATAGTTACACTAAATTCTGTCCTTAATATTGTTTTAAGTTCATACTCTGTATATATTTCATTTGTTAATTCTTTATTATATACTCTGTTGTTTATACTGTTTATGTTTTATGGTTTATGAGTGAAAAATCTGAAACAGATTATCACCACTCCACTAAAATTCCTTAGTTCTTCTTTGATCCTGAACCTGAACGCACTTTTCACAGGAGAAGAAGAGATCTAAGAGAAAATATTTTTGAAACAAAAATGGCTGATAATAATAACAATAACGAAGAGATTCCTCCTGAACAGAACTTCAGAGCTTCAGCTGCTCCTTCAAGGAACAGACCAGAAAGAGGAGTAATCCTCCCTCATGTTGTAGTTCCCAACTTTGAGCTTAAACCTAACATGTTTAATATGATTAGGGAGGTTGGAGTTTTTATGGGACTTCCTGCAAAAGATCCTTATACACACCTCAATAACTTTCAAGATATTTGTGATAATTTTAGAATTGAGGGTGTGACAGAGGAAAGTATGCGGATGAGGCTGTTCCCTCACTCTTTGGGCTCAAAAGCCAAAATCTGGATGAAATTCCTTACCCCAGGATCCATATACTCATGGGAAGAACTCTCTAACAAGTTCATAGAGAGATTTCTCCCTATGTCTCGTCAAGCTAATGTTAGAGCAGAGCTCTCTAATTTCAGAATGTTTTATGGAGAGAATCTCTATGAAGCATGGGAGAGGTATAAGGACATTATCAGAAAATGTCCTAACCATGGAGTGGGAAAATGGAGGATTTTACAATCTTTTTATAAGGGAATTGACCATACTTCTCAATCACATTTAGATTTTCCTGCAAGAGGATACTTTTTCATAGGAACTCTTGAATCCAGATATGAGATAATAGAAGGTACTGCAGAAAGATGTCTTCAATGGCCACTAGAAAGAATAAGCCCAGTGAGGAAGCCATACATGCTAGAATTGGATAAGCAAACCGCCATGGAAGCTCAACTGGCTGCACTAATGAATGAAGTGAAGAATCTGAAAGCTGACAAGGAACAACTAAGAATGGAAGTCTTACAACTCACAAATTCTGAGAGTGAACCATACTCAGCATGTGGTGATCATCATGATTCAAAAGACTGCCCATCCACAGCCTTGGTATGTTATGCTGAAAACTTTGGGAACAGAAACTTCACTTAGGCCAGAGACAATCAATATGCAAGACGCAACAACAATCAAAATTATGGAGGAACCAAACAGAAAGATCGGAACCATAATCCTCAATGGAGGCCACCCATGAACCAAAGACCATACAACAATCAGCAGCAACAATATAAACAAAGCAGCAGTGGGGAAAATGGAGTATATGATCCACAAAGAAGATCCAACAGTGCTCCGTTCCCTAGAGAAGAACAACGCATCAGTACATTGGAGAATTATGTCAAGGAATATGTTACTAGGAACAATGTGATTGTTAGAAATATTGAGTCCCATCTGGGACAGATAGCTGCTAGCCTGAACACCAGAACACCCATCAACCCACCAGGAGACACTGACGTTCCCTCAGAATCCCTTCCAAAACAGATCAAAGCGGCCACTTTGAGGAGTGGAAGAATTACTACACAAACTTCAACCACTCCTAAGACCACAACCATGAATACTGAAGAGGAAAGTGATGAATAAGTGGAGGAATCTCCAAGTATTGCACATCAACAACCAAGGCAAGCAGCTGGTGAAGAAAATCAAGAACCTGAAAAGAGAACTCTAGCTGGTGATCAAAACCAAGTTGAAAGGAGTCAAGCAACTAGACAAATACCAGCTAAAATTCCATTCCCTCAAAGAACGAAGAAGCAGCAAGATGACAAGCAGTTTGAAAATTTTTTGAGCATCTTAAAGCAGCTTCATATCAACATACATTTGGTGGAAGCTCTAGAACAAATGCCCAAGTATGTCAAGTTCATGAAAGATGTTCTCTCCAAAAAAAGAGGAATAGAAGAATGTGAAACTGTGACCATGACACAAGAAAGCTGCAAATATTTGGGCAAAGCTGCAGGATCCTAGAAGTTTCACCATTCCTTGTGTAATAGGAAATACCTACCAAGGCAAAGCCTTGTATGATTTGGGGGCAAGAATCAATTTAATGCCCTCCTCAGTTTTCAAACAATTAGCTATTGGACCAACGAAACCCACAACTGTAACACTACAGATGGCAGATAGATCCATTGTCAAGCCTGAGGGAAAAGTGTAAGATTTGTTGGTCAAAGTAGACAGGCTCATTTTTCCTGCTGATTTCATCATCCTGGATTATAAAGTTGATGTTGACGTTCCCATCATTTTAGGAAGACCATTCGTTGCAACTGGAGGAGCAGTCATCAATGTACAGAAAGGGAAACTCACCATGAGAGTACACGATGATGAAATTAAATTCAATGTCCTGAAGGCAATGAAGTTCCTTGATGAAAAAGAAGATTTGGAAGAATGCTTTGTGATTGCCGTGTTAGGTAACCACACCAACTTGAATTCAGATGATGAAGAATCAGAAAAAGATGATGAAGCGCAGAAAAAGAAAATAGTTCACAAGAGGAGGAACAGATTCCTTACCTACAAGAAAGAAGACCTGAGCTCTTGCAGAGGACTGAAAGAGAAAAGCAAGTCAAGAGACCATCTGTAGAGCAGCCTCCTAATCTAGAATTGAAGTCGCTTCCCCAACATTTAAAATATGCATACTTGGGGAATGACAACACTCTTCCTGTCATCATCTCCTCACTCCTCACCAAGGAACAAGAAGAACTATTGATTAGCAAGCTAAAAAGTATCAAGGAGCTATTGGTTGGACCATAGCAGATCTTAAAGGTATCAGTCCTTCTTTTTGTATGCATAAAATATTATTGACTGATGTTGGGTGGTTTGCTGATGGTGGAAAAATATAAGTTCTGATAGAGGACGTTCTTCTGTTCTTGCAGAACACAGATTCGTGCCTCAGTTCCAACCCAAGTGCGCAAGTGCACGCATCAAGTAATAAAGGGAGTATTAATGCCCAAATTATCGTTCCCACGGGGATAAAGTGTTAATTATTGTTTTATCACTGTTTATAAAGAGTGAAAATGAGAAGAAAAGTTAGTAAATGAACTGTCTGGTCAAACGTTCCCTACTGTCTTGACAACGTTCCTTAGGAACAGTAGGTCCAACCTGATGGCAAACAGTTGCTCGCTGCGTTATGTATGTGATCCTTCCTGTTTAGAAGAAGGTGAGATGACAATCATTGGAGTTTTTATAAGTACTAAATAAAATAAAATTACTAAAACAGAAATAACTATAATCAAGAGACAA
This sequence comes from Gastrolobium bilobum, assembly GCF_033153095.1. Taxonomy (NCBI): domain Eukaryota; kingdom Viridiplantae; phylum Streptophyta; class Magnoliopsida; order Fabales; family Fabaceae; genus Gastrolobium; species Gastrolobium bilobum. Next base: position 4,999 of record NW_026895540.1, on the reverse strand, counting down.
CAGGGTGGTGGTTAAAACAGTTTAACAGAAGGAACGGATTCACTGCTTCACTCTTAAAGGGGCTGTTTTCTCTGCTCAATACTTAGCACCTTTTGGCTTTGTCCCAGTTTCTTTGCCTGCCAACTCTGATTCCTCAGCTCATGGTCTAGATGGCTCACAAGTTTTCATATTCCTATGGCTCCCTTGACTCCAACAGGTACTTAGTTCAGAACCTTAAAATGGACGAGTTGGCCCCTTATTCCTAAGGTGACCAGTAACGTTTTTGCCATGACATCTACCTTCCCCCAATGGCTAAGCTGTCTGAAATCCCTTCCTTATGGAAGTTCCTTTCTCAGTATGTACCCAATTTCCATTGGCGCACAATGAATATAGCTTACTTAGCCAAAGAAATACAAAAAGCGTCGGTCAAGAGTTTTGAAAACAGTTCTTTAAGAGTTTCACAGTTTACCCGTTCCACAGATAGTTCAGCTCATGGCTGATAGTTTAAACATAATTATTCTTTACTGAGATCACATAGACCCGAGATTCAGTCAAGAGATAACGATTGGAACGAAGAGAAAAACACTTATATTAATTTAAAAGACAGTTTACAAAAAGAAACAGAAAATGGAGAAAGATGGGTATTTGCTCGTGAGGAGTCTTAATGGTTGTTTACAGAGAAGGGAAGAGGGGTTGTCGCTTAACTATAGTTACAACTGAAGGAATACGTTACCATCTGTTCCCCCACTGTGTTTTTGTCACAAATGTGTAAAACAAGTGATTTTCATGCTGAAGTTGCTCATCAGATGAGGGAACATATGGTATTTTGCCATCAAAATGGGCTTAGATGGGAACGATTTTACGTCCCATCAAACACCCCAAAACTAAACTTTTGGTTGTCCTCAAACAACTCAGGAATATTGTATTAGTCTGCCCAATTTAAAAGAATAGCACAACAGAAAGGACCTTGAGCCAGTGAGCAACCATGAACTTTTCAAAAAATGAACTACTCTTCATATTAAACAGTAAGAGGATTCTGTCCTCAGATAAGATAAGGTTGCTGATCTTTTGTCTCACTGTCACTCATGGGTTGGTGTTTGCTCTGTCCATCCCTGGATGTGATTCTTCAGAACTTGCCTTTCTGCTGCGTTCCTATGAAGTACAGCTGTCTTCCGTTCCAAGGATTCTATGATGGGTAAGTGTATGGAAATGTGGAAGAAGTGGTGGTCTGATTTGTGGGATCAAGGAACATTTAGCTTTTATGTCTTTGAACTTGGACTTTTTCTGTTTTTGAGGGAACACCTTTTCTTGAACCTTTTTCCCCCTTTGGAGGAAGGTTTTCTGGTTTTTCTTGAATTCTATTGAATGGTTGTTCCCCTTTTTTTCTTTGTTTTTCTTCTGTCCTTTTTTTTGTTCATTGTTGAGTACGCTCCTTGTTCTTTTGATTGACCAGATGGTGTATGATGGGGGTGAGGTGAGTGTGTGATTCTGTTTTGATCCTTGACAGCAGAATTCATCCGTCTTCAGCAGTACTTACAGCATCAAGGCAAGCTGAGAAGTTTCATTGTGGTTACACCTCAGGAACGCTCTCAGAAGTAGGTGTTTGGCATTTTTCCGTTCCTTACCAGTTTGAGTTCACACAGATCAGCTTCTTTCAAAAATCTGAGGATTAAATTCCCTGCACTGTTTCTATTTTCAAGTACTCAGAGAGAGAACAAACATGATTAGTCAGTGACTTTGTGTTTCATGTATGTTAGTTAATCCAAAAGAATTGGGCAGTCTTAATACTACAACTGAAATGCATGCATATACCAAACAGTTTGATCAAAAAAAGGTCTTTTTCATTGCAAAAAGATTAATTACAAGGGAACGGAAAGAAAAAGAAATTAAAACAGAACTGAAAACAACTAAGCTAAGATAAATAGGAGGGTTTCTCCTTTTCATTGTGGAGGTCTGTGGTTAGGGACCACCCCAAAACAAAGTTCCTGGAACGTACTTTATTTGGACTTTTTGGAGAGGAACATCAGACGTTCCCTCTTTTTCGGGAGCTATGTGGTTATGGATAACCACCCCAAAACTTTGCTCTTTGTCAGAGAGCAAATGTATCTATTGGGTTGCCTCCCAGTCAGCGCTTAGTTTAATGTCTTTAGCTAGACATGGTACTTACCTTTCAAGGGGTTTCAAAAAGAGGGATACTTCCTCTTTTTCATCAAAGGTTTCATCATTGTATAGCTTCAACCTGTGCCCATTTACCTTGAAGGAACGGCCATGTTCTGAACCTTGGATTTCGAAAGTTCCGTTTCCTGCATCTTTAATAATTTGATAAGGCCCGGTCCATCTTGATTTGAGTTTACCTAGGAACAGTCTGAGTCTGGAGTTGAAGAGTAGCACCTTCTGACCGATTTTTAGATCTCTGTTCCTGATCCTTTTATCGTGCCACTTCTTCATCTTCTCCTTGTACAATCTATGATTTTCGTATGTGTTCCCTCTGAACTCCTCTAACTCTTCGAGTTACAACAATCTCTTCTCTCCAGCTGTTTTTTCATCCATGTTGAGGGTTTGGATTGCCCAGTAAGCCTTGTGCTCCAGTTCGAGGGGGAGGTGGCAAGCTTTGCCAAATATCAATCTGTACGGGGAACACCCTAAGGGTGTTCTATATGCTGTTCTGTAAGCCCATAATGCCTCGTCTAACTTGAGAGACCAGTCTTTTCGAGAAGGATTAACTACCTTCTCTAAAATTCTCTTAACCTCTTGGTTAGAGACTTCAATGAGACCATTGGTTTGTGGATGATATGGGGTTGCAACTTTGTGTTTGACTCCATATTTCTCCAAAAACCTCTCAAGTTGGCGGTTGATGAAATGTTTCCCTCCGTCGCTGATGAGACAACGTGGGGTTCCATATCTGGTTAATATGTTCCTCCTTTAAAAATTTTATAACCACCTTAGCATCATTAGTGGGTAAAGCAACTGCTTCTACCCACTTGCTTACATAATCCACAGCCATTAATATGAATTTGTTCCCACACGAAGGAGGAAAAGGTCCCATGAAGTCAATGCCCCAAACATCAAATAATTTAACTTCTAGGATCGGATTGAGGGGCATTTCATTTTGTTTAGTCAAGTTACCTTCTCTTTGACATTTATCACAATTTTTTGCATATTGAAGTGCATCTTTAAAAAGGGAATGCCAGAAAAAACCTGACTGAAGAACCTTGGAGGCAGTCCTGATTCCACCTAGATGTCCTCCATATGGGGACGAATGGCAGTGTTGAAGGATTTGAGGTTGTTCTTCTTATGGGACGCACCTTCTTATCATTTGGTCTGCGCATCTTTTGAACAGTAGTGGTTCGTCCCAGAGGTAGTTCCTGCAATCGTGAAAAAATTTCTTCTTCTGCATTTTATTCGCCTCATAAGGTTCCAGCCCTGCTGCAAGGATGTTGGCTATATCAGCAAACCAAGGAGCATTTGTCTCTATGTGATTAATGACAAACAATTGTTCGTCAGGGAACGTTTCCTTGATTGGTAGCCCCACTTCAATGTGTTCCAATCTGGACATATGATCTGCAATTTGATTTTCACATCCTTTTCTTTCTTTGATCTCCAGATTGAACTCTTGTAGTAGTAGGACCCATCTTATCAATCTTGGTTTTGCTTCCTTTTTTGAGAAGAGATACTTGAGAGCTGCATGGTCAGTATGGACAGTAACTTTTGATCCTAAAATGTAAGGTCTGAATTTTTCACAAGCATATACTACAGCCAATAGCTCCTTTTCAGTGACTGTGTAGTTCACCTGAGCTTCATTTAGAGTTTTACTGGCGTAATATATGCTACGAAAAAGTTTGTCCTTCCTCTGGCCCAGAACTACCCCAATAGCATGATCACTTGCATCGCACATTAGTTCAAAGGGTAAGTTCCAGTCTGGAGGTTGGATGACAGGCGTGGTAATGAGCTTATTTTTCAAAGATTCAAAAGCTTTCACACAATCAGAGTTAAACTCAAATTTTATATCTTTTTCTAATAAGTGGCATAAAGGTCTAGCTATTTTGGAAAAATCTTTAACAAACCTTCTGTAAAAGCTTGCATGCCCCTAAAAAAGATCTCAAGGTTTTTACACTTACTGGTGGTGGCATTTTTGCTATAGCTTCTACTTTGGCTTGATCCACTTCCAGTCCTTCTCTGGAAATTTTGTGTCCCAAGACTATTCCTTCTTTCACCATGAAGTGGCATTTTTTCCAATTAAGCACTAGATTAGAGGACAGACACCTTTGAAGGACTTCTTCTAAATTGTCCAAGCAGTGATCATATAACGTCCCCAGTACTGAAAAATCATCCATAAAGACTTCTACTCCTTCACCTATTAGATCGGAAAAGATTGAGAACATACACCTCTGGAACGTTGCTGGAGCATTACATAACCCGAAGGGCATCCTTCTGAAAGCGAACGTTCCATATGGGCAGGTGAAGGTGGTTTCATGTTGATCTTCTGGTGCCAAAGCAATTTGATTATACCCCGAATATCCATCAAGGAAGCAAAAGTATTCTTTTCCTGCTAGGTGGTCCAGCATCTGATCTGTAAAAGAGAGTGGGAAATGGTCCTTCCTGGTGGCATTGTACTGCTGTCAGATATTGGGTATATGATCCCTACATCCAGCCATTTGATGACTCACCACTTCTTTCATTATAGGGTTCAATCTTCTTTGGTGTTCCACTGAAAAACTGTTAGGATTTATGCATACAAAATGAGGGACTGATACCTTTAGATCAGCTATGGTCCAAGTCCAACTGATGGCTCCTTGGTATTTTTTTAGCTTGTCAAGCAACAGTCCTTCTTGTTCCTTGGTAAGAAATGAAGAAATGATCACAGGAAGGGTGTTGTTGTTCCCCAGATATGCATACTTCAAATGTTGGGGAAAGGGTTTTGAGTTCTAACTCAGGAGGTTTTTCTGAAGAAGGTCTTTTGAGCTGCTTCTCCCTTTCAGTTCTTATGAAAGGTTCAGGCCTTCTTTCTTGCAGATAGCAA
>NW_026895539.1:0-16390 GCF_033153095.1 Gastrolobium bilobum | reverse complement strand
GAGTGATGATGAATTAGAAGAGAGGCTACGGTCAGGGGAGCAATGGACGGTGAATACTGACTTCCGTATGAGACATTTGCGCAGGCGTCTCCGGTTTATGCAGTCCAGCCAGCACTCATTTCAGACATATATGGTGACGATGATGAAATCTATATGTGAGGCTCAGGGCTTAGATGTTATTGATTACCAGCCTGCTGTATACTCTCATTCTGATGAGGAGGAAGCCTTTGAGGCAATGGCCCAGACTCACTATGCTGATCATGTGGATGGAGTTGCGCCTGCTGATGGTGCTACATCTTTCCATGCTGCACCCACTTCAGAGAGACAACCTGGTGTTGATGCTACTACCACAGAGACCACTGCTGCTGCTGCTGCTGATACTGGTGCTATGGATGAGGACAGGGGTATTGATCCTGAGTACAACCCCTTGCCTACTGCTGATCCAGGCTCATATTTGGTGTTTAGTGATGATGAAGAGTCTACTGACTAGACTCCTCATTTTGTTTTTACACATTTTTCTGTTTTTATGGTTTTATTTTGGATACTTTTAGTTACCTGTGGTATTATTTTAATTTTGTACATTTGTTAGTACATTGAGATTCTCTGTTTGAATGATGCACTTTTGAAATAGTACTGATGCTATTTGTTGATATGTGAATGTGTTTCAGAACTTGTCAACTGCTTTTTAGATTTAAATTAGTTGCTGGGGACAGCAACGTTTAAATCTAGGAATGGGGTGTGAATGAATGACATGATTATGGTGGTATCACACAGTTGATGATGACACACAGTTGATGAGCCACAAACAGGGAAACATCTCAATCCTTTCTTTTAAATTCTTGTGAATGTAGTTTTAGGTAGTTTAGGTAGTGTTGTATATGTACAAAGGTTGGATTTAGAGTTGAGATGATGTGAATTTTATGAGGATAGGATGATCAAAGTTTTACATGATTGATCAAAAAATTTTGATGCAATTTGAAATCCTTGCATATGTGCTAAATGATATGTTTGCATGACTCGTGCTATGTGAGGAGTAGAGAGATCAGTTTGATGTATATAGAGGAATTCAGGCATGCACTCTGAACTGTGAGACATAGAGCCTATACAGAAATTTTTTTTTTGTTCAGAGAGCACTTCACTGTATGAGTAACTCTAGAACTTGCCCTGTTTCTAACTTGAAATAGTTTATGGTTTGTAAAGTAGAGTTTATAGAGGCATTTTTCTTTTGAACCAAATTCTCCTATTGCATGGAAGCCTTAAGCCAAACTTTTTGTGATAAAACTAAGAGCCCTGCACTTATTCCAGATCCTAAATTTTCAAATTATGTGTTCAGATAAGGGGTAAGGAGAAAAGCTCTGTTGGAGAAAGGTGTTTCTGCAATGAACAAAAATATTAAGTGTTAAGTGTTGGAAATTTGGAGAAAAAGAAGAATGAAAAAAGAAGAAGAAGTAAAGGCACAAAGTGCTTGGTTTGGAAAAGGAAAAGAAAAAGGAAATGAGGAAAAAGGGAAATCAAAACAACACAAAGTGTTGAAAGTTGGAAGAAAAGGAGGAAGGAAGTTCAAGAAAAAGAAAAGTTGTAGAAAAGATGGTGAAAAGAGTAAATGAAAAGGAAGAAGAGAATGAGAAGGATTAAGGAGTACATAGATAAATTCAATAGTGATCCTCCTCTTATCTGAATCTGATTCATCTATCTAACCTTCTGCAACATCAAATCCTACCTTTAGCCAACTACGTGCCAAGCCATTTTTCCTTCTTCTATACAGAATCCTATTCCTAGTCAAGTCATACCACCAAAGCCTCTTTTGTTCTGCTTATGAATCACTGTCACTATGGAAAGTGAGAAGATGGGCAAGCTTATAGTAGTTTGAGTGCAGTGGAGATTGAGTGATGAGTACACCCTTAGACACTAGAGTGCAAGAGAGTTTATTCTCACAATTTTTGAGAAGTTCCAAGTGAGGGGGTGTTTTGTGTTGAAGGTCTCTGCATTTCATCTTACTGATCTGTTGAAAGTCATTGTGATGAAGTTAAGCAAGTCATAGTAAAAGATAGATTGCTGGGTTGTTAGATTGTATCTTGGAAAGTTGATCTGTCATATTTCAATCCAACCTCATAAATTTCATGTGTAAAGAATCTCAAGTCTTTCTCTGTCTTTAAAGTTATTGCTGAGGACAGCAATATTCAAATCTGGGAATTGTGATGAACCCTTAGTTCATCATGATATTTAGCAGGAATTAGGATCAAATTGTGTGATTAAATGATGAAAAACAAGGTTAATGTCCTAATATGTCATCAATTACAAGTTCAAGAGCTTTATTGGAAATTTGTATGATTCTTGTAGGAAAAGCAAACTTGAAAGACAACTGGAGAAGGAAGAAGATTCTGGAGCTCAAGAGTAGAAAAATTGCCTAAGTGTTGAGCGCTAAAACGTCCACACTGAGCGTTTTAGCCCCCTGCTACAGGAAGAGGCCAAAACTTGCTGGTGATGAGCGCTAAAACGCCCACACAGAGCGTTTTAGCGCGCTGCTGCACTTAGAAGATGGAAAATTGCTGGTCTTGGGCGCTAAAACGACCTGCAATAAGCGTTTTAGCGCCCTAAAGTGGAAAAAGGATTCTGGTCTTCACCGCTAAAACGTCCAAATCAAGAGTTTTAGCGTTGGAATCAGTTAAAAGCAGTTGAGCATACGTAAAGCATGGACGCTAAAATGGTCACTTATGGACGTTTTAGCGCCCACATCAGTTTTCTGTTTTTAATTGTAACACTATATAAGGCAAAGCCTTGACACTTAGAAAAAGCTCTGGATCTGAGGGATCTGAACTTTCTCTCTCTCTTAAACTTTAGTCTGACTTCTCTCTAAATTCTTTTAGTTTTAGTTTTTGTATTAGGATTTCTTTGTAATAGTTTGGAGATTGAAGACTTTCAACATGGAAATGAAGTTTGCTTCTTCTTCTCTTATCTATTCCTTAGTCATGTCTGAGTAGAGTCTTTGTAGTCTGAATGCAATGGAACTCCATGATAATATTATGTTGATTTGATTAATATGATGAAGTATTTTTCATGTGTTGATTTGAGATTTTCTGAGTTAATTATTTCTATCAAGGAAGTAGTATAGAACAGGGATGTTTATATGACTTCTGTATTTGATAATCTCAACATCACAATTCTAGTACTCAAGGGATTGATGCTAGAATTCTGATGTAATCTTAAAACTTTAGTATTTCATGTATGTATTAAGAAAGAGATCACCAAGGGATTGGGGTTTCTGATTAATGTATCTATCAGCGTAGTAAGGGATTACATCTTGATGATAAGTAAAAGGTTGATTAACATCACATGGAAAGGAATTCATCATATGATCAATTTTTATATGGGTTATTATGGAGGAAAGTTGTTTTCTGACTACTTGTTGTTTTATTAATTCCTAATCCATATTTACTTTGTGTCAAATTACTTACAATCAATTTTCTGGTGACAAATTATTCATGATTTTTACAAACTCTTATTTGATTCAAATTAGTTTTCTATGGTATATTGGTGTTTGAACACAATTCCTCGTGGGAACGATCTTTACTCATCATTTTATTACTTGTACGACTAGTGCACTTGCTAAATGTCCAACAGTTTTCTATTCCTAACACTATTATACTTAACATACATCTTACACATGTACTAATGTAGGCTCTAGGCCCTTCCATCATGCATATACATTAATCCATGCATCATTTACAATATTCTCAATATCATAGCCATTTTACACATCAAATGGTCTATTTACATCACAAGCTTTCCAATGCCTCAAATACAACATAGGTGGCTATGGACAAGTCACATGCTCACACAAAATACAAATATAAACAAGAGGCATAAATGTACATTAACTAAATAGACTTAGAATCTAATCATGAACACTACAAAAGCATGGAAAACTCAACATGCAATATGTTCATGATCTAAGTCCAAAATGCTAACATCATACTATGTGCATCAATTAAACTCCTCCAAAATGTCATGCAATCCAAATGCACCTCATGATATAACTCCTCCACTAAGCGGGCCTCTTGCCCGAAGCTCCTCCCTACTCGCTATATCCTGAAATGATGTCCCCCAAACATAGGGTGAGATATACAAATATATCTCAGTAAACCAAGGGTACTAGAGGATCACTCCACCCCATGGCTCACTCAATGTGCAACAATTAACATTATGTAAAAATGCATAACATACAATATCACAAACAACTGGGGACAAATCCAAGAACATCCACATCAGGATTCTGTTCAAGGACCCCATCATATAACTCCTGAAATCTTCCTGGTGCCTCTCCCATGGATGAGACGAGCCCATGGAAAAACCCAACTGGAACTCCTCATGAGCCCTATCCAGCGGAAGTCCCACGTTTGGATCATCCTGGTACCGCTCCCAGAGTCGGCCCTACGGCAACAACCCGACCGGAATCCCCAAAGGATATCTCCAACGGAAGTCCAAACCAACACATATCTACTGGCCAGAGGTCAAACAATTCACACACAACATGCTCCAAGCATGTCACTCAATCAAGCAATAATGCATGAACATAGATATTCACACAATGTCAAAAGCACAAAATCCAACCACAACCTTCCACTAGGTGTGGTGGAACACACGAGGGACTAAACCCAAGTTCCAAAGGTTTACCTCAATCTTCGAGCAATGCTCCACACGTAAGCTCCAAGCTTAGTCCGTTTCTATCGCGTCCGTGAGAGGCAACCTATATGATCAACACAATGACCATCAAACATATGCAAACAATTCATCATTTTCACAAAATTTAAAACCAATTTATAGCCACTTAGGCCTAATGGCCCTTTCCCATTTGATTCAATTATCTTACTACTTGACTCATCAAAGTAATTCACCAACCCATCAATTATACACTAAATCATCATCCATTGCCTAAACCATTTTTTCACATCATTTTTCCTCCCAAACACCTATGGTTCCAATTATTCAAGGAAGCACCCCACAAGGTTTTCAATCCAATTCAACACTTACACATGTTATAAAATCCTATTATTAACCTATACCAATGGTCCATAATTTAATTGTTCAATTATATCACATACCAATTTCATAAAGTCTTGAAAACTCATCACAAAATTGCCTAAGTTAAGATTCCCACATCACCATAAATATTATTGCATCAATCATCATCATTTATCATTCTAAGCATTTAATTCCAAAGGAGACATACCATTTAATGCTCCTAACTACCACAACTCAACTTACAACTTCAAAACCCTCATCAATATTATGATCTCATTGAAAACAAAGTGAGAGCGAGAAATATTACCACCAATAGCTTCATAGGACCCAAAGGAATGTTCTCCAAGCAATGAATCAACCCAAAAGTCACCAAAATTTCCCCAAAATCCCCAAATTTTTGTGGCTATTTTAGGGCATTATCTCCCTCCACAATGCTCCCCACAAGATGCACTTTACATGGAAGTCACTCACAAGAGTGAGGGGAACAACTTTGTAGTTGAGAGTTTTTCCAAAAAGTGGCTAGAAATCAAGGTTGTAGAGCAAAAAGCTCTCTTGCCCTTAAATGGAGGAAGGTCACGATGGAGAAGAAGAAAGTAGGAGAGAGAAGATCAGATTTTTCAAATGAAAGGGGGTCACTTAGTCACTTAAATCCTTAGGTGGGTCTCACATACGAATTAACTTTAATGAATCGCCTAATTTAAATCACAAATTCATAATCTACGTATTTTTCTCGTTCACGTCATATTTTTGTTTCCTAAAAATACTGATAATATTTTCGTGCTTATCGGTACAATTATACCGCAGTATTTTACACTGATAAACACATTATTCACCAAAATTTCTGAAACTTGCCTATCCACTCGATTTTTCGTTCTAAATCCATTTCCAGTATTATTTTTATCATTTGAGACCTTCTACTCAATTTTTCAAGCTTAGGGACACGTGTTTGGTAAATTACCATTTTGCCCTTCTTATGAAATTTGACCCTAATTTCAGGATTTTCACTAATCCTTCCCTTTTAAATCACCTAATCACATATAATTATACATATAGAAATACGAGGTGTTATATCTCTCATGGATGAGACGATCCTATGGCAAAACCCAACTGGAACTCCTCATGAGCCCTATTCAGCAAAAGTCTCATGTTTGGATCATCCTGGTGCCGCTCCCAGAGTCGGCCCCACGGCAAAACCCGACCGGAATCCCCCAAAGGGATATCTCCAGCGAAAGTCCAAACCACACACATCTACTGGCCAGAGATCACAGAATATGTCACACAATCAAAGCAATACTGCATGAACATGTCATTTCACACAATGTCAAAGAGCACAAAATTCAACCACAACCTTCCACTAGGTGTGGTGGAACACACAAGGGATAAAACCCAAGTACCAAGAGTTTACCTCAACTCCAAGAGTAATGCTCCTCACGTAAGCTCCAAGCTTATTCCACTTCTATTGGTTTCGTGATAGGCAACCTATATAGGTCAATACCAAGATCACCAACACATGCATTACCATAAATTCAAGTACACAACAATAATATCCAACCTAATTACATAGGCCTAATGGTTATCTTACATTCATTTCAACTACCTCAACCATTTTAATCATCAATCTAACTCACTAATCCACCAATTATGCACTAAAGCATCAACCATTGATTAAACCACATTTTTCACATCAATTTTCCCTTAATTCCCTCTATGGTTCGAATTCTTCAAGGACACATGCTCCAAGATTTTCAATCCAATTCAACACTCACACATATCATACAATCCTATTATTAACTCATACCAATGATCCACAAATCAATTATTCAACCCTATCACCATACCAATTCACAAAGTATTGAAATCTCATCTCAAAATTTGCTAAGTTAAAATTTCCAAATCACAATAATTTTTATTACATCAATCATCATCATCTATCATTCTAAGCAGTGATAGAAAATACTTATCATATTTTCACACTTATCGGTACAATTATGATAACAGTGATAGAAAAGATCTTCAAAAGTATGAACTAAACCCTGTAAAAAAAATGACAAAAATAAATCTCAAATTCATTAATATACAGTTTTAACATTAATAATAGTGATAAAAAATATTAAACATGCAAATTTCTGCAACAAAAAAACTAGAATTACTCCGCATTAAATATTGATTGCCTTTTGCATATCTGACATAAATACCAAATTGGTAGGGTCAACGCCTTGCAAATCCATCAAGAAGAGCAATCATGAACCAAGTCCAACTATCTTTATTTTCTGCCTCTACAACTGCTATAGCAATAGGGAACATGTAGTCATTTCTATCTTGTGCTATAACACTTAATTGATGACCTCCAAAATGCGTTTTTAGAAAACAACTGTGTGTGGTCAGGGTTCCATGATTTAATTTGAAATGTTTTTTCTCCTCCCACTGATGATGCATGCACTAGGAACTTACAATCTTTAGATACCTTACAAACGACTCTTATCCTTGTCCTATCAGATTTTTTGCATTTGTAATCAACCCCATGAGATATTGACCATTCTTTCAAAGCTTCTCTAAATTCATCAATATTAGCAAATTTCATGACAATTGATATTCAATATTACCCTCCAATGCATTTTCTGACGTGTAATCAACATAATTATTATAATATTCAGGTTGTTCATTGTCAATTGGGCCTATTGACTCTAGTTTGTCACATGCAACAGGCTTCATAAATTCCTCCATATCTTCCTCATCTAATGACTCTATCATTAGAGCATTGCAAATTGCATCATATAACATCTCATATTTCTTAAACATATTTTTATATATTAAATATGGATTAAAGGGTAGGATTAGTGAAAATCCTGAAATTAGGGTCAAAATACAAAGGAAGGATAAAATGGTTATTTGCCAGACACGTAAACCTAGGAAAGTAAAATTGAGTAGGAGGTCTCAAATTGAAAAACTAACCTTGAAAATGGATTCAGAACAAAAAATTGAGTGATTAGGCAAGTTTCTGAAAATTTGGTGAATAGTGTTTTTACTGGGTAAAAATACTGCGGTGCAGTTGCACCGTAAAGCGTGCCGAATGAATTTTGAGCTCTAGATTTGATTATGGGTTATAAATGGTAAATAGGACTAGGAAATATGATTTCTGATGAAAATTACTGGTAATTAGAGTGTTTGGGGAAGCGTGCCCACAGCGCGCGTAAAGCTTAAAATTGTGATTTTTTCGAACGATCGGAAAACTCTGGATTCATCTGATCAAGGGCAATTAAAGGGCAATGATTAATGCTAAAAATTAGAGTTTCTAAATAGTTTGGGAAATTATGAACGTTTAGTGGAATAAGCGGGAGATTTGAATTAATTTGAATCGCGTGAGCTTAAGTGAGCTTAAGACACCTGAGCATATTCACTATTCATCATCATCCTCACTCTTTTCTCTCTCCAAAAACTGAGCTCCTTTTAAATTTATGCAAGTTTTCCTTTTAAATTTCATTCTCTCCAAAGTCACTCATTTCTCACTCAAATCCAACAAAGTTTGTCATCAAACTTTAAGGAAACGATCATCCGAACACAACCATACCATCTACAAGCCTTGAAACTCACTAAATTTGGAGAAATTCCCCATATTCAACTGTGACCATTGAGGGAGATTTGGTGTTCTTGGAGTTGATTGATCCTCCAATGCTTTGGTATGTTGTGGAGGAGCCCTAGGCCTAGCTTGTGAGTAAGTTTCAACACTTTTAATTGATTGAATCATGAGATTTGAAATTGGTGACCTAGGGTTGGTTTGTATGAATTGATATAGTTAGAGAGCTCAAATTGAAATTGTGTATTAGATAAAAGTGGCTTAGAATGATGTTTTAGAGTGATAGAAACTATAAAAATTATTGATGAATTATTTTGGTAACTTAGGCAATTTTGGAGTTGATGATTTAACACTTTGTGAAATGATTTTGTGTTATGATTGTGTAATTGAGTTGTGGAGTATTTTTATGAGTTAATAATAGGATTATTTGATGTGTGGAAGTGTTAAATTGGATTGAATACCCTTTGGTTGTTGGACATGAAGATTTCGACCACGTGAGGGCTTGTGGGACTTGATGTTGAAAAAATTGCATAATTGATGTTGTGTGGTTGTGTATAGTATTTAAATGAGTTGGATGTTGGTTGGATGCATGAGGTTTAGGGTTGGAACCATTGGATAGGCATAAGTGTAGGAATTGTCTTATAAGGGAATAATTGGAAAAATGGTGTTGTGATGGAGTTGCATGGAAAATGGGACTTGAAATGGTGTTTGTGGTAACCTTAGAATGCTAATAGTAAATTAAAATAAAATTAAGAAAATTATTTGGTAAATTAGGCCTAAAGGGGCCGAACCTATGCATGTGGGGAGGTGGGATCTTGGTGCTTTGTAATCTTGATAATTGCACCTTGTATTGATGATCCTTGTGTGATCATTATAGGTTGCCTCCCACGGAAGTGAACTTGGAGGTTTGAGCTTGGTGGGTTGCCTTTGGTCCTTGACCAAAGGGATTTTGGTAAGTTATCATAATTATATGCATGGATATTTAATGAGCATGTATATATTTTTGGTTGGTTTAAAATGAAATGGGAATGTCCTATGTGTAGGCATTTCTATTGGTACCAAGCTCAGAGGCGTATTGAATAGGAGCTGTTAGAAGGAGATTAATCAGGTAATCCCTTGGTACTGAGGTTTAATCCCCGTGTGTGCTCCACCATGCCCGTTGAGGGTAGTGGTTGGAGGTGTATGTTGGTAATGTAGTATAATATGATCATGCATATTTGTATGTATAGTGGTACATAAGATGTACCGTGTCGCTGGCCAGTAGACAGTTTGCCTTCGGGCGTTACGGACTTTCACTGGATAGGTCTCCACGAGGGAGTTCCAGTTGACCTGGGGTCGTGGTGTGTCATCCGTAAAGGAGCACACTAGGAAGTCTCGAGTGTATATGGATGGAGGGTGCCTTGGTTGATGTTCTGGGAACACTTCCTTGGTTTGGAACCCGTAGGCTATATGCCGAGGCCAATAGGCTAGATGTTGCGTGGCTTTGGCATTGACCATTTCAGCTTCGTCATATTTTATTACCTATGCTTCCCTACTTCACTAAATCCCTTGCTTTATCCCGTTTTGAATGTTGTGTTATATTATTAGTATGTATCTGAGTGAGCCATTGGGCGGAGTAATCTCCAGAACCTCTGGGTTACTTGAGGTTTAAATGATCGTTTACAATTTTGGGATTATTGGAAAAACAAAGGAAACTCTGGCGAAATTTCTGTAGAATTGGCAGATTTTAGGCGAACTTCGGGAAGGCATATCTCCCTCCATAGAGGTCCAATAGGGACGGGCCATACGTCATTTTGAAGTTTGAGATGTCTTATATCTTGTGTCAAAATGTGAGGAAATTCTGGGTTGATCTTCGGCCTGAAAAAAATAGAGAAACTCGGACTGCTCATGTGCCCCTGCACCTGAGGCAGATTCTGGACCGGATTTGGGAAATTAATTCCCGCTTCGTTTCTCAGTCAAATTAGGCGTATGATATATCAAAATGAAGTTTGAGATGTCTAGTTTGTAGGATAAAAATTTGAGAGCAAATGGTTGAATGGATTGAGTGCAGTAATTCGAGTAATGTGAGTGGTATTGAGCTATTTTTGGGGTTGTTTGGCTAATTGCTTATCCAACTTCAAACGGCGATAACCGGAGCTAATGAGTCCGAATTGAGCGTATGATAGCTTGTTGAAAAGGGAATTAAGTAAGACAAAGATATAATCTGAGAAGAGAGTTTGGTTGCGAGCGATGTGGTCGCAGAAAAATTAAGAGTGAAACATGTCTGAATAGGTAAAAACGTAAAGTTTGGAAATTGGCTAAGTGGGTTTATGGGAACCCCTTAGTAACTTATAATAAGTAATGTAAGTTATAAAGATAGTTTAAATAAGTCTTCCGCAAGATTTTACAGTTACGGTCACAACTTTTAATTATTACGCCTTTTTATGTTTTAAATGCTCGCGTAATAATCGGAAAAAGTTTATTCGCATTTTTATAAATGAATTGCTGTGATTGTAACTGCGCTTAATATCATAATTAATGTTAACAATACCGGTGTATAACGGGCTGTTATATTTTATGGTATCAGAGCGGTTTTGTTAGGGAACTCTGATAATGTATATTTATGTTGTGTGTTGCATAGTTGTATGTAGATTCTTATCGATTACTGCATATGTGATTCCTTAGTGTGGGTCTGATCAACCCATTCCTTTGTGTTACGCGCGTAGTCATCGTAAGAAGCCTGCGTGGCAACCTTGGAGCACCGAATGTAAGTCCTTAGCCTGATGTTGTGGATGCAGTGTTGACTGCTTCATGGACAAGAGACGGCAGTAAGTAAAACATGAATATTATAGGACTTAAGGGAAACAGACTTAGATGTTTTGTCTGACCTTGTAGATGAAATTTATAAAGCTGGATTGTAAGTGAAAGTTGTAAACAAATCTATGATATGTACGGTATTGCATGGGTGAACCTTGTAGTACTATGAATAATAAAGATATATAATTGAGATGAGTCCATAGTATGGAAAAAGTATTGGTGAAGCTTCCAAGTATGTGTGTAGTATAGTGTGTACAGTGGACTTGGTGAATAGACTTCATCAAGGTAAGAGATTTAGAACCTGTTGGATTATTGAAAATGGTGAACAGGTATGCTTAAGTATGAGTTGGAGTATTCTATGTCTGATTAGAAGTTATAAGTCCCTGATGAATGATGTACACTTAAACAAATTGAGATGGTTTATGCAGAGAAATAAATAGAATAATTGATGATTAATCCTATGGGATTTGACCACTTGAAATTATAATGCTGGTCAATTGTTAAATTGAGATATATTGAAATATGGGATTTAAATCCATAAGGAGGTAGTGTTGATTAAACATAGGCGAGATAAATTAATTATGTATTATATGTATAAGGAAGAAGTTGAGAGAATCGCCATGGATGGCATTGAACAAGGTTCATTGAGAGTATGATTGTCCGTAACGGAATAATGGTCTAGCTTGACCGATATGCCATGAAGGAAACAAATATGATTACAATATGTGTGCGTTAAGGTGTGGAATTCTCCTTGGAAATGGCTACTATGTAGAGATTCAGGTGTTATGAAGCATAAGAGGATTGAGCCATGATGGAGGTCTCTTGGAAATCTCAAAGAATGAAAATCGTAATTTAAAATGGCCTGATTACTTGTGGATGTTGTAATGCATTGTGAATAATACCTAATGGCCTGACGGCCAGTATACCTATTCTGATGAATAAACGGATGATAATCTAGTGATGGCCTAAGTGTCAGTATACATATATAGGTATGTACACCTTGTGATGGCCTGAGCGCCTAATTATCCGTGTTGAGGTAAATTATTAAATTTTTGTAAAAGGACAATGAGGCCGAAGGAAATCCCCGATGATGGGAAGTATCTGAAGAGATTGTATGATTAGAGAATGAGCTAATGTACAACCTATGGGAAATCATGTGATTAGTGTATGAACTAAGTTATAATAAAGTGTAGAATTATGTGTTTAGCAAAAGAGCTAATGTGTAATGTCAAAACAAAAATGATAAGATTAGTTAATGAGTTGAGGTATAAGTGTTAGTGCAAGGATTGATATAACTTTCCAGTGCACGGATTGAGGTGAAATTAGTCCTCTGTGATAGGACGAATATGTTTAGAAGATCCCTGTGTGATGGGAAGTATATGTGAGATGTGTACAGAAGTTTGAGAAAATTCTGGATTCACGGAATAGAGATTATGTTATGAACTACGCCAAGTGAATAGTCAAAGTAAAAGAGAAAACAATCTGTGAGAAGAATAAGCAAGGAAGAGATAATGGACTATGGATATGAACAGTAACATGACAGAAGGAACTATTGAGAGTTAAGAAATGTGTACGAAATTACGAAGAGAATGTGAATTATTATAATAGTGACTTACATGTAAACTATCAGTGAGAAGAATGAAATGAGAGAGTAAAATGAATTGACTTATATATATAACAGGTGTATATTATACCACTATTACTATGGTTATGGGGATAGCCCCATGTGAATATACCAAAGATATTTTGCTGTTATATACAGAGGTGATACAGACACTAAATGGACTGGGTCCATGTGTGATCTGGAGTGTACGAAGTACCAGTTTTGCCGTTATATACGGATATGTTATAAGTATGAACTCCCCTGTGTACTGGGCACACGTTTTCTGTTGTATACAAATGTGATATAAATATGAATTCCTCTGTGCACTGGGTGCACGTTATAAGACTTGATATTACCATCTCTGTGTGGCCTATGTGCCCGGAGTGTGTAGCCATCTCCGTGCGGATTATGTTCCCAGAGACTACTATTATGTTATATGAGTAATATGGGATGAGGAAGTATTCCGCAGTGATGAGACTGCTAGTATAGTTGAGTTGATCTACATAAGTGCACAAATAAGAAACGTTGAGAATACTAATAGAACACAGCCAGCAGGTGGTAGGTTATCATTACTGCATGGATTATATGGGTGGATTCTCTGATCGGTGGGTCATTACATCTGGGGCCCTGAGGACAGCAAGAGCTCGAGCGGTTAAAACCTGTGAATGTTGTTACCCACTGTATTGAGAGAGTTCTTCCATGTGATTAACGCAAAATATGAGGTCAGATATTTGTAAATGGACAATAGTATGTCAGAATTGGATATAAGAGGTGAGGCATAGTGTGTAAAATTTTTTGAAGTGTGATAGTGAAGCACTATTGTGGGTGTAAAGTAAGTTCGATGAAATAATTTCGGCTCCTAGCGAGGTAATAAGTTTGTTGGAATTCTCGCCTTAAGATAAAAGAGATAATAGTATGATTTAATGTTGACAGATAGAGTAAGTGTCCTTCTAGGAAGACTGGCGATGATCAAGAGTTCAGGTTAAAACGGTGTATTACTAGCCCTTATAAAAGGTAAACTGTGATGGAATCAAGCACGAATGTGTAATAATAGTTGGGAACTGGAATTGCGATCGGTTGCCTAAAAGTTGATAGCTTGGTTGCACTGATAGAGTGGATTGAGGAGTGTTATATATAATCGCATATGCCACGTATGGTGGAAAGTGTGTGGAAAATGCACAATGTTGATGTTGTTTTGGTTAAGTATTAATGAGGTATGGCTGAGTGCTTCTGGTGGCTTTGAATATTCCGAGAGACTGATATACCAACCGATGGTAAATTGTATAAGTAATGGCAAGGATGGATTTAGTTTTATGTGAATTGATAATTAAGTTTCAAAGATTCCTATAGGATGAGACTTGCATGTGAGAGACATGGCATTTTAAGGGTCCATCAATTAGTAGTGAAATGGGTTTGGAAAATGATTCGTCCCAAGGCGTTTGGTGGAAGTTAGTAAAGCTGTGAGTTTATAGTATTTTAAAGTGGACATCCATGATAAAAATGTCGATAATGAAGAAGTGGGGGTGAAGATTGATGAATGAAAAATGATGTTGAATCTATAATATTGTCATAGAATAATGAGTAAAAATGGTTACTTGGTGAAAACCTTAGGCATAAGACCTTTGATACGAAAGTCATTGATGAGTGTTGTGTTTAGACTGTGAGAGGTCTAAGTATGGAGTTGAGCTGACTGAGTCGATAAAGTTGAGATGGTTAAGTTAATAAAGAGAGTAACAGTGAATGTAAACTATGAATATGAGTTTGTTGATGGAAAAATTCAGGAGTGTGTTTGTGGTTAAAGGACCTTAAATGGTTAATCGGAAACATAAACTATGGTGAGGATTGGTAGTTTCGTATCACAAACAGAAAGATATAGTTGTGAGTACCTAAGAAGAGGTGAAGACACGTGACAAGGAAAAATAAAGTATATAAGTATAGAATTTAATGTGAGTCGTAATTGTAGGACACGACAAAGTGCCTTTGAAACTAGAAAGTATGTGCTTGGGTGAAAGCCAAAAAAACAACGAAATGATAAGAGTAGTAACAGCAATGGAAAGAAATGGTTGTTGGAGTATTGTCAAAACGGTGAGGACAGCAAAAAAAGAAAAAAGAAAAGAAAAGGTTAAGTACTAAAGAACGTGTGAGTCGGAAATACTCCAGGAATAACTAGTGAATGTGCATGAAAACGATTAGATGCTTTTGAGGACGACCATGGGTCAGAAATATGGATAAAGATGAGAATGAGGTAAATTGATACCGACAAATCCGTAATATTGTTATATTATTACCTGCAAATCAGCGAAAGGGTAACAGTAAACCATGGAGAATTTAAAGGATTGTGAATTAAAAGGTCACAGAACTACGAGAGACGAGAAATTGTGAAGGGTCGAAGGATAATGAGTATCACGAAAAGGAGATCATGCTTGTGATAAAAGTAATTTGTTAAAGATACCCACTTGAGGATGCTACTTGGGAACGGGAGGATGATATTCTCTGACTGCGTCCTGAGTTAGCGGATGAGTATGATTTAATTTTGCGGACAAAATTCTAAAAGTTGGGGTGAATATAACACCTCACAATTTTAAATCAAGTAATTAAATATTAAGTGAGAAATCAAGTGATGGATTAGTGAAAATCCTAAAGATTAGGCCAAAATACAAAGAAAGGGCAAAACGGTAATTAGCCAACACGCAACCCTAGGAAGATAAAAATTGAGTAGAAGGTCTCAGATGGTAAAAATAACCCTGGAAATGGGTTCAGAACGAAAAATTGAGTGGATAGGCAAGTTTCAGAAAAATCAGTGAATAGTGTTTTTCGCGGGTGAAAATACCGCGGTACGATTGCACCGTAAAACGTGCCGATGGAGTTTTGAGCTCTATGTTTCAAATATGAGTTATAAATGGTTTGTTGAGTTAGGAAATATGATTTTGATGAAATCTGATGGAATTGAGTCATTTTGGGAAAAATCGATGAATAGTGATTTTTCGGTGTAAAAATACTGCGGTATAATTGTACCGATAAGCGTGAAAATTTTATCAGTATTTTTGGAAAACAAAAATATGACATGAACAAGAAAAATAAGTAGGTCATGAATTTGTGGTTGAAATTAGATGATTGATTAAAGTTAAAACGCGTGTGGGACCCGCCTGTGACTTAAGTGAGTCAAACTCACCTTTTCTTCACACTTTCTCTCTCCTCCCTCTCTTCCTCCCCGCGACAGCAGCCCCCTTTCCCCCCATTCTTTATGCAAATTTTTCTTTGGATCATAACTCACTCAAATGTCAACCAAATCCAACGATTTTTGTCTTGAAACTTGTTGGAAAACACCTCCTAAACACATTGGTACCACTCTTGAACCTTGAAATCGCGTGTGTGAGGAGATCTTGGCCTATTAC